>NW_026116548.1:0-26121 GCF_001640805.2 Lates calcarifer
GGTGAGTTGCTAATGCCTCAAGACACCTACTTAAAAGACAAACTATGATTTAAATCGCACCTGAACGCCTTCAAATCCCTTGTATTCCTTCATCTTTCACCGACTGTGATTGCAACAACTGTCTTCCAGGCAGTGTGGACTTCCTGAGCAGCCCACCATGGCGTTTGTGCGGCTGCAGGAGGCGGTGGAGCTGGAGTCCGTCCTGGAGGTCCCTGTGCCTGTGAGGTTCCTTTTTGTTCTGCTGGACCCCCCACCACCAGCATGGACTACCACCAGATCGGACGCTCCATCTCCACGCTAATGTCTGACAAGGTGAAGAAGGAATGCACATCGAATCTGTTTTAATTTATTATTTAAAAACAATCCCAGTAAAATGGATGGTTGCCAGGCAGCAGGCCTGAATGTAAGAGACAAGAGAATAGAAGAGAACATTTCCTCCTGTGTTGCTTATATTTGTGGCTGAATTTCCATCCAGCAATTCCACGAGGCAGCCTACCTGGCGGACGACAGCAGGACCTGCTGAACGCCATCAACAGCTTCCTGGACTGCAGCATCGTGCTGCCGCCGTCGGAGATGGGAGGCGACGAGCTGCTGCGCTCTGTGGCTCGCTTCCAGAGGGAGATGCTGCGTAAGAGGGAGGAGCAGGAGGTCAAACTGTTGGCCAAAAGCCTAAAAGCCTTGAAGACAAGGGTAAGCATCTCCTCATTTAATTTTTGTTACATGACTTTATGTTGTTTAATTAATAATCTCTCTTTCCCGTCACCCAGAGGCCCTCCTCACACCTTTGAAAAAGTCAGACGACCCTTTAGAGCGCACAGGACGCCCCTTCGGCGGGCTGATACGAGACGTGCGGCGACGTTACCCAAAGTACATCAGCGACTTCAAGGACGCCCTGAACAGTCAGTGCATGGCGCTGTCATCTTCATCTACTTTGCTGCCCTCTCTCCTGCCATAACATTCGGAGGCCTGCTGGGTGAGTCGCACACGGGAAGTTAAACCACTGTGTAAACCTTAAGTATATTGTCTCATGTGTCAAATCCCTTTCATGTTTTTGTAATGATGGTTCAGATTACAGTCTTTTGATGAACCTTTAAGCCCTAGTAATGAGCTGTGTGTGTCCGCTGTTAGGCGAGAAGACGGACGGGCTGATTGGTGTTTCTGAGCTGATTGTGTCGACGGCGGTGCAGGGTGTGATCTTCTGCTTGCTCGGAGCTCAGCCGCTGCTGGTGTGGGCTTCTCCGGACCTCTGCTAGTTTTTGAAGAAGCCTTTTACAGTGTAAGTTGATAAATAGTAATGTTCTTTTAAAGCCTCTGAAAACTTGGTTACAACTGATGGTTTTTTCTTAAACAGGAAAAATATTCTCATCACTATATGCTAAATACGGTTAGCTTAGCTTAGCATTAAGACTGGGAGAAAACTCAAATAATGCATAAGTAATGTTCAATGATTGTGTTTTTCCAGTTCTGCAAAGCGAATGATATCGAGTACCTAACAGGTCGCGTCTGGATCGGGTTCTGGCTCATCATCATCGTGATCGTCACAGTGGCGTTCGAAGGCAGCTTCCTGGTCCGCTTCGTCTCCCGCTTCACCCAAGAGATCTTCTCCTTTCTCATCTCCCTCATCTTCATCTGCGAGACCTTCATCAAGCTTGGCAGGGTACACCTTGAGACTTGAAATAACAACTTCTGATTACCAAAACTTTTTGTTGGCACGCTGGGGGCTTACGTCGCTGACACTGAACCGAACATACTGATCTTTGGACGATATTCAAAACTCGGGGTCGAAATGAGTGTGTTTTCTAACAAGTGCACCTGAAATCTTCTGTGATTGATTGGCCTTGAAAGTTAAATGGATTGAGAGTTGAACTATTCCACGCTCATGGCTTTGGAAGGCGGAGCTATTTTTAAAATATTATGGCACAGATTTGAAAGCTGATTGGCTACAGGCTGATTTTATTTTCCAGAAAGTGGGGTGTGGTACTTAAAAGTGTTAATTTTCTTTCACACACATAGGTAACATATTTTAAAATATTGTGCATTAATTTGAACTCTCCTGTGTCATCGGGCAGATTTTCAAGGAGCACCCACTGAAACGCTGCTCCCTTGACAACAGCACAGAGGGCAGCATCTCAACAGAAAATGTCACCCTCGTGCTGAGCAACAGCTCCCTGCTGTGACGGTCCAAGGCGGAGCCCAAACACAGCGCTGCTCTCTCTGGTCCTCATGGCCGCGAACGTTTTTTCATCGCCTTCTACCCTGCGGCAAGTTCAAGAACAGTGCCTTCTTCCCTGGAAGGGTAAGAAGCTAAAATCACCTTAAAAGATAAAGATACATGTATGTTTTTACAATCAGTGCCGTCATGTGTGGTTCAGATTTTTTAATCATTCTGACGTTGTTTGATATAAACTACTTCTGCTCAAACTGTGCCATCTTGTGGTTAGTTTCGCAGGATTATTGGAGATTTTGGGGTGCCAATTGCCATCCTCATCATGGTCCTGGTGGATTACAGCATAGAGGACACGTACACCCAAGTAAGACTCAAATACCACCACTGAGTCTTTATACATACCTTTGATTTTGAGTTTGCTGTAGAGGCAATGATTCAGAATACAGACGTTTATTAGTTGTGTCGTCATCCTCTGTCCAGAAACTGAGTGTTCCCAGAGGTTTCTCCGTGACGAGTCCCGACAAACGCGGCTGGATCATCAACCCTCTGGTACGTACGGTGAATTCCCCATCTGGATGATGTTCGCCTGCTGTTTGCCCGCTCTGCTGGTTTTCATCCTCATCTTCATGGAGACGCAGATCACCACGTGAGTGGCCCTGTAGGGATCTCATCAGAACAACACATTAAGTCATAAACTTAAAAATCACATGCCACAAAAATTAATGTGGGTTGTGTTGATTCATGCTGAACCAAACCTGACTTTACAACCATAAACTGAATGTAACGGGACTTTAAAGTTGGACTTTTAGTTTTCTTCCACATGATAATGTCTGGATTAGAGCAAAGTCACACAATTTCTCAACATTTGTCTATATCATGGAAAACAGGGGTTTTAAAGAAGGCATTACTAGAAATTTAATCAATAGAAATCAGTAAACATTTAATAATTTTAGAAAATAAAATAAACCAGAATTGGCTACACAGATGTCTCTGAACACCTCAGCAAATTCAACCTAACTGGTCAAAGGATTGTGTGTGATGATCTACTTATCAAAGAAAAACACACTTGTGGCTGACTGTTGTTTACGTCTGTGCCCCCCCCACCCTTGACTTCCTGCAGCCTGATAGTGAGTAAGAAGGAGCGGATGCTGGTGAAGGGTTCTGGTTTCCATCTGGACCTGCTGCTGATCGTGGTGCTGGGCGGCACCTCGGCTCTGTTTGGCCTGCCGTGGATGGCCGCCGCAACCGTCCGCTCAGTGACCCATGTCAACGCCCTCACTGTCATGAGCAAGGCTGTTGCCCCCGGAGACAAGCCTCGCATCCAGGAAGTGAAGGAGCAGAGGGTCACTGGGCTCCTGGTCGCCATCATGGTTGGTGAGTGACAGACGCTGAAATCACATCACTGCTCTTTCCTTTATCACCTGTGTCCTGCATTTTAGATTAACTTTGTTTCCCCCTCTGCTCTCCTCTCTGCAGGCCTGTCCATTGTAATCGGCGACCTGCTGCGTCAGATCCCCCTGGCTGTGCTGTTTGGCATCTTCCTCTACATGGGTGTGATGTCTCTCAACGGCATCCAGCTCACAGAGCGGATGATGCTGCTGCTCATGCCACCAAAGTATCACCCTGACCACACCTACGTACGCAAGGTGAGACGTAACAAAGATTTTTAGATGTGTGAAATAATAAAATAGTCAAATAACTGAATGTTGATAAAATCACACACAATTCATTGTGTATTTGTTCCTTTTCCCTAGATAAATTATGAGATATTACAGGATTACAATTGCTCTTTTCTGGCAACAACAACCATTTGTACGATTTTTTAAATTATTTTTGCTCTATCAATAAAGTGTTTAATGGTTTAGTTGATAAAATGTTGTGAAAAAGTTTATTAAATGCCCACCACAACTTCCTAGAGCCCAAAGTAATGTCTTCAAATTGTGAGATAGAGAAATAGCGGGTCCTCAGATATGAGAATCCTTGAACCAGTGAATGTTTTTGCTTGATAAATGATTTAAATGATAAACCAAAGATGAATCGTTTCAGACTCTAGAAAGAGTCTTAAAAGGACACAAATGTTCAGAGAAGATTCAACAGGGTGAAATGGTCTCACTTTAATGCTTATGTTAGTTTTTTTTAAAGTGATCTCTTGTTTCCTGCAGGTCCGTACACTGCGCATGCATCTGTTCACCTGCATCCAGCTGGTGTGTTTGGCGGTTCTCTGGGCTGTCATGTCGACACAGGCGTCTCTGGCCTTCCCCTTCGTCCTCATACTCACAATTCCTGTCAAGATGTGTGTGCTGCGCCGCATCTTCACTGCCAGAGAGATGGCATGTGTAAGTTAACCACAAAAATATACTACCTTATACAGCTGGGTTACTGTGGTTAGACAAGAGAACAGCATTATAACATATCTGTGTGCTTTTTCCAGTTGGATGCGGACGATGCGGAGCCAAAGTTTGACGAGCGCGAGTGTCACGATGAGTACTCTGAGATGCACATGCCTGTGTAACCCACAACAAGCCTTTGTATTACCACTTAACTCCTCTTAGTGGACACCAAAAATCTAGTCAATCACAACCACTGACATCTGGGATGCAGCGATGGAGTCCCTCCAACTTGAAACACTCACAAAAAAATTTTAATGCCACATCACTGTGCACCACTGCCCCTCTTCACCATCAGAACATGAACGCACAGTACGTCAGAGGTGGGGTTGGTTGTTACTTGGGTCAAACTTTTCACTATTTATGTAGCTTTTTATTAGATTGTTGGAGGCTTTTCTGGTGGTTAACAGCACTTTGTGGCACAAACAATGAAATCCTACTGAGGAGGTCAAACTGTCGTTAGCGTGCGTTCACTCATAATATACTTTTTAAAACATATATTTCAGGGGACAAGAGATTCCAAATCAAATGATGTGATCTCAAGCTCAAAATTAAATGCGATAACCGTAGATAGATTTGCAAGACTGATTCATTTTTAGCCCTGAAAGGTTGCTCTGATTCACATTGAATATGTGGAGGATATATGGGATACATTCCTTTATATTGTCATGCGTATAGTTATTGCTTCTCTAGTTTGTTGCTTTTTTCATGTTTTAAGCTCACTAAGCGCCTTATGAAGGAAACAAGAAGGTATACTGAGAGGTATTTTTTTCCTCATTCTGTCTTATTTTAGACAGCCGATCACTTTACCCGCCGCCTGAAGCTCGTAGCACTTTTTAAAAACACCAAATCTGAACAATGACTGTATTTTATGTAATCATTTTATCTCCTTAGCGTCCTCTTAAATCCCCTAAATATCAGTGTTGCTTTAGTTTGCTTCTTAAATGACTACATTTGACTGATTTTTAGCCTGTCTTTCCTTAACTATGTATTTTTTATTTGTACTCAAATGCAGCAGTTTATACAACAGCTGGGCTTTAATGTCAACTTCTGTACCTGTAGTCGATTAGGATCACCAGCAGAGGGAGATCTTTCAGAACTGTGATGACGATGTACCAAAAAAAAAAAAAACCCCAATATATGAAATTTCTTATTACACTAATGCCATGACATCATGTTTCTCATCGTGACACATTTTTGCAGTAGTAGGGTAACACAGTGGCATAATAAATACACTCTAAATGTCTCCACACATGTTTAGGGCACTAATGTACTGATGTAGAGTTTGTTTTGAGGTCTCACTTGGTGTGGTTGGTTAATGGGAATCGCTGTAACTTATTGGTTTCTTTTTCCAAGTGCCAAATTGTGTCTCGTGTAAATAGTTTTGTGGTCAGAACAATAAGCTGCAGTTCAGTCATCTCAGTTTTTTGTAGTATAACATTCCTTGGCTCATCACAGTTTTTCTGTTTTTCTTTTGGGCATCGGCTAATTGTTTAAATACTTTGTTCACACTCGTGAACTTGGTTGACCAAATTTCCACACAAGCTGTGTAGACAATCTCAATATTCATGCATTACTGAGAGGGAAGGCTTTAAAAAAAAAAAAAAAAAAAAATATATATATATATATATATATATATATATATATATATATATATATATTGTTTTTTATTCTTTTATGTCATGTTGTATCAGTGTGACATGGATTGGTTAAAAGTAACTTAAATTTTCGGGCCTCTGTTACTCTCTAGTTTGTATTTCAGACACTACTTTTCCCTCTGAACTGTCCCATCTCAGCTTGACGGTCTGTGGTCTTGTGCCTGTTTGGTGTCACAAAGTTGCACAAAATCTCAAGTGCCTGTGGGACCAGGAAGTGATCAGCTACAAGTGTCTGTTGCATCTGTAAGGGCAACACACGTTACAATAGTTTGCACTTTGGAGACGCTCATAAATCAATCATCTCTCCATTATTTATCTGTTGCAATATGAGGCATTACTGCTGTTTTTGAAGATTTATTTGGAGTATGTCACGGAACCTTTTTTTTTTCTAATGTACACACACATTTGGCTGCATCATGGCCATGACAATGAAGGGGATATTTATGCGACGTAGGCAGTGAAGTACAATGTCAGTTTTATGTCTGCTTTTTGTGCCTGTGGATGGAGTGAAGGTCGTCTGTGTGCGTCAAAGTATTTGTCGTGAAATGCTGATATGATATGCTGATCCATTTCAGAAGCAATACAAAGTCTGAGAGGCTGTTGCTGATGTTCCCTTGTACATTAATGGTTCAAATATTGATGACAAATAAAAGTTATTTTCTATTTATCCTGGCTGTTCTGTTATGTTTGATAAATTTATACTCATGATAGGCTTTAAACAAACTTTAAAAGACTAAACATGAGAACATGTGAACACGCTAGTGGCTCTGAGGCTGCACAGGCTAAATGTTAATATGCTAGCTGACATATAGGTTCCAGTAAAAACAGGGCTGGATGTTCTGTCCTGGAAAACAGCACAGAGTGGGTGGTTCCTTGCACCATCACACCACCCCCCTCCCATTGTAACAGACACAGGGGAAAAGATGGCTGCTCTGTTGCTGCTGCTGTTGAGCGTTGGAGCTTTGTTTATCTCCTCTAATTCACAGGAAAGTTACAACAGCCTTCCTGAAACCTTCAGGAAAGGAGTGGATCTGGCTCTGGAGAGGCTCAACTCTCACACAGGAATCCAGCACCATTTTCTCTACTTCAGAAGTATCACAAAGTCCGACATTGAGGTATTGTACAGCATGTGTTCCTTTTCAGAGTCATTGTTTACCATTTGCTGTGCTGTTTTGGCTCATCACTTGAGGAGGGGTGGGGGGTGGGGGGGTTCCTGTGATTAACTGTGAGTAATATCCTCAGGAAAAAGCTTTAATCATCAAAGAATGAGGTGATTTTATCAGAGAAAGCTCCTCATGGGGATTTTTGTTAGTAGCTCAGATTTAACCCTCTTTCTCTCTCTCAGCCTGGGTTTGATGTGAGCTACATCTACCACCACTTCTACCTTAAAGCCACCAAGTGCCAGAAAGGAACAGTCGACTCCACATCGTGTCAGTTCAGAAACGACAGAGTAAGTTTTGCCTGATTTCGAGCAGCGTTACTGAACTGAAAAATGTCTGACTGTGAGGGAGACTGCCTGTTCTAACTTGTCCCTGCTTCTTTGTTTGTGTCCACTCGTGCAGCCGCTGATCGATTGTGCAGTCTGTTACAAAACATTTCAAGGAGAGATTGAAGCTGACCCCAAACCATACGTTCACTGTATCCACAAACCAGCTCTAACAGAGGTTAGTCTCATCTACTTTTGCCCTATTTCCACTCTCTTATATGATTTAACTCTCTTCTATTATAAATAACAAAACCTCACTGCAAGAATAAACATGTTTCTGACTATGTCTCTTATTTCTGATCGACAGGAGATGAAGGCCGACAGAGTCGAGCACTGTAACAGAATGGCTTACAGCAGTGGAGCTCCAACTCTACTGGCATCATTAGGAACTGAGTAACACTGTGTCTGAACATGTCTGTGAATCAGTTATTATCTATTGTGTTTCCTTTCAGGTCTTCTTTCTTTTTCAACATTTGTTTTACCTAAAAACTGTTAACTGCATTCTTGTTAATGTCATCCTCACTATTCTGTCTGTAATATGGTCTCTTTTTACATTTGACTGAGAATTGTGTGTCACATCTTCAACAACTTGTTGTTTACTTCGTTGTTAATCTGTTTGACTTGGTTACACAAAATAATAATAAAGTTTAACTCCTGAATTTGTTTGTGTCAGTATCACTCATGTTGCAGGGACCCAAGTCTTTTTACAGGGCATTATGGGGACTTAATTTATATTAATTTAAATCATTAAAAAATGTAAATGAAGACATGTTTTAAGGTTAGGTTTAGATTAAGGTTAACGGCAATAAGTAGTTATGGTTAAAGTCAGTCTCCAGGTAATGAATGTAAGTCAATGTTATGTCCCCTGAAGTCATTGGGCCAAGACTGTGTGTGTGTGTGTGTGTGTGTGTGTGTGTGTCAGCTAAATTCAAAGAAAAACGACATTTCCCTTAAGTGACCCACTTTCCTGAGAATGCAAAAACAAGAGAGCTGATGAAGCAAAACCAAGAGTTCATTCATCTACTTACTATCTCTGACCTTTATGTTCCTCCTGGGGCTAAAGACTTTTCACTGCATGTTGGGCTTGTTTCCAGGACTTAGATTACTAATCCAAGTATTCATTGTAATAATATTTAGGGATACAAATGTAATGCCGCTTCTGGCAAGCAGCCTTTTCTGCAGGAACTCCCCTCTGAGAGTGTGTTTTGTCAAGACAAGCTTTAATCTGTGTGTCCTGGGGTATTACGGGAAGTGGGGGATGTAAAGTAAACAGCCAGACCAGCCAGCCTCCTGATGGTCACTGTGTAGTTTCACTTGTTGTTTCTACGGCTATAATAGGGCATGTTTTGAATCTGGCTATTGATCTCTCACAGAGAGGAGGGAGTTCACTCGCTGAGCCAAGCTGCTGCCTTCACACACTCAGAGGAAGATGGCTGCTGGGTTGCTGTTGCTGGTTTGCGCCGGAGCTGCGTTGTACTCTGCCGAGGCCCAGGAGCCTTATAATGAGCTCCCTGATAACTTTAAGATGGGAGTGGATCTGGCATTTGAGCAGCTCAACTCCCATACTGGGGTCCAACACCATTTTCGCTTCTTGAAAAGTGTGGAGAAGTCAGAAATCGAGGTAAAGTCTGTGTTCATGATAATATAATCAGTATATCAGTTCCTAACATTAAGAATTAAAGTGTTTATATCATGTTATATGTTTAACTTTGTGTTAAAACATCAGTATTAGGATTATTTGTTTCATAATGACAGTATTAAAAAAAAACATTTGTAGCAGTTCACTGGACACTGTGGGATGAAATAGCAAAAGTCCTGTAAGTCTTTAAGAATCAGTGTAAGCATTTTGTTAAAACTAAACAGCCAAATATTTAATTGTAATCCTGAGAAGTGAGAAAAATGACTGAACTTCTGGTTCAGACTCATCTTGGTGTCAGTTTCCTTCGCTCTCTGGATCTGCGTGACGGGTTTGGCACTCTCACTCTCCCCTCGGGGGAATATTGGTTCATACTTGTTTTCACATCTGCTTCATATTAAGTGAACTTTGAATCATCAAATGTCAATGTGTTTTCAACAGGGGTTTAGCTGTGTAAAAAAAAACAAAAAAACTGATAAGGTGTGTCTGTGAAAATATGTTCATATTAAAAGAAGAGACCACATTCCCACCACTCCTCTGATACTCTGGTGTTGATATGAAATTGTTTGCTTTATTCAGCTGCTTTATGCAGCTGAGAGGGAGCTGCACTGCACAGAAGCTGAGTCATGGGAGTTGTAGTTGGTGAATACTAACAAAATAGTTAGGGAATTAATGCTCCTCTTTACCTTGTTCCTTCTTTACATATAGCCTGATATGAGTAAAGCATATTTACATAATTTTTTTCTTGGTGCAGTTTTAATCAGTTTGTTTTGAGATGAAATGAATTCATACTGACTTGAAAGAAAGTTTCCTTAAAACGAACCTCTTCTCTCTTGCAGAGTGGATTTGGTGTGAAATACCTTTACCACCACTTTTACCTGAAACCCACCAGGTGTCCCAAAGGGACAACAGAGTCCAACCCTCAGAGATGCCCCTTCAGGAATGACAGGGTGAGCGAATGTCAGAGAGAAGCCTTCATTTTACACATATTAAAACATCAGCAGCATCTTTATGCTCTTTATATGTTTTCAATACCTCCACAGCCACTGATGGACTGTGCAGTTTGCTACAAAACAGCAGCAGACCAGATAGAAGCCGACCCCAAGCCGTACGTCCACTGTATCCAGAGGCCGAGACTCACAGAGGTATTACTCTTGACTATATGTCCCATCTGTTTGCTGTGGTTTCTCCATAAAAGCCTGGACCTTTTCAGCTTTTAGCCTTTTCTTATATTGTTTCAAAGCCCAGATATGTAGGTCTTTATGTGGTTATAAAATATCTCAAACTATTCTGATGATACACCTTAATGTCTTTACTCTCTCCTTTCAGGAAATGAGGACAACCAGGATGGATCACTGCAAAAAAATGAGTTACAACAGTGGAGCTCCTACACTTTTGGCTGTGTCTACTGGCTAAAACAAGACAAAAAGTAGCATGCATAAAATAAAAACTTGCTTCGTAACATAGTATATTTGACAAAGCACTCAAGAATCTATAGCCTAGTTAAGCTGCTGCATGCTTATTTTACAGTGTAACAAATCTGACATGCTGAAATCTCCAAACTCAAAGTGTCTGTTTGCTGTATTTTGTTATATTTTCCCACAAAAATGTTTGCATCAAATGAGGGTTATTCAATCTCCCCTAAGGCTCCTTTCTGCTGTGATAAACCAGTGTCTTCTTTGCTTGTAAAGTCACCGTGTTCCAGCTGTAACACTGTAATAAAAAAATAAGAAAACACTGATTTCATTTACTGTAATTCAGCCTTATCTGCAACATCACAATTGCGTGCAGTACATTCATTGGCAAGAAAAGCAGTGATATTTATATGTGTTGTGTGTAGACTTGTTATAGAGACACACCTTCTTTTAAGGATCTCACACTATGTTTGAGTTCTCCACAGGATAAGTGGGCGTGGTGGCAGCCGATGCAATGAGCATCATGAAATCACAAAATCGCACACAGATGTTACTTTAGTTGGTTATGATTGTCGTCATTATTGTAATAATATTGTGACTCTAAGCTCCACTCCTACAACTGTAATCTATTTTTGATTTAAAGCATCATTTAGTGCAGAGTTTGAAATCTGATCTCGTTGTTACTTTCCTCTACAAAACCTGCTGCAGGCAGCGTGAGTTTCCTTACGCAACATGATGTGAGCATCTGAACAAGCAGCAGCACAAATACAGGCCACGCATGAACTGCTCAGTTTTCAGGAGGTTTGGTAAAATGAGTGACAGTTTTCATATTTGTCCCTCTACATCCTGCCTAATGCAGCCTGTAATTGGTGTTTTCATGTTTTGAGGGATTCATATAAACCCAACCAGTCTGCCTGCTACAAACAATGTTCAGTTAACATAAGAAAGAGGGACGTGGTCCTCCCCTCTGTCCCTCCTCCTCTCTCCACTCCAACCTCAGCTATATAAGTACTGAGTGAATTGTTTCACTTCACTTCTTTACCTCTTCGTGCAGTCTGACTCCAGTGGAACATTCAAGCCTGTAAGTACTTTACATTTTTATACAGCCTGTCAAATCAGTGATGTTGAACTGAGGTTTATAATCATGTTGACTATTATCAGCAGAAAAAGAACTAGTATTTTCTAAGTTTTCACTGGTGGTGCACAAATAAAATTTACTTTCTCTTTGTTGCAGAATCATGAGCAGGAACTTTCTGTCCAAGAATGATGAGCTCCGCAGGGGAGACTACCTGATCTCTAACAACAGGGAGTTCAAGGCTATCTTCCAGGTGAGGAACTCAGAATATTTGTGGATTTAAGACACTTATCAGGACATATGATACATGTGTACTGGTCTGTGTAAAATTAAATACAAAAATAATTGAACAAGTGTTTGTAAATGCACGTTCTGACCACAATCAATTGTCTTTTCCTGTCTGCAGGATGACGGTAACTTTGTCATCTATGGCTGGCAGCCTCTGTGGGCTTCAAACACTTCAGGATCAGATGCTTCCCGCCTGTGCATGCAGGCTGACTGCAACCTGGTCATGTACAACAATAAGGATGAACCCAGGTGGCACACAAACTCCTCCAAACCCAGCTGCAACATGTGTCGTCTTCAGCTGACAGATGACGGCAAACTGGTGTTGAGCAGAGAGCATGAAGCAGTCTGGAGCTCGGCTGACTCCGAGGGCATGAAGTGATGGCTTAACATGACATCAGAAAGCTTTTGAATTCAAGTACGCTGCAAGTGAAAGTCATCTTTGAATGTTACAAGTTATGAGTAAACCTGCCTGTAATGCAATGTGGCCTCAAATAAAAGCTATTTTTCACACTCCATAAATGTGTTTTCCCTCTTTTTGCAGTGAACTGTCTCATGGATACTTTGTCATTCAAGTATTGGTTTGTGCTACATTATAAAACAACAGTTAAAAAAGTATTTGAAAAGTGATTTAAAAAAAAGACATTAAGACATTAAGTTTAAATACGTTACACCTCAATCTCACTTCCTGTGAAGATACACAATTTGACTTAACCCTTTACCGGGCAAGTGACTATATATGGTAACTTCGCAGACATCCAAATGGCGTCGCTACGTGGCCCAGTGAGAATCAATATTATATATATGCCTGAGCCACAGCTGCTAGTTCTAGTTATATTTATATATAATTTGTTATTTATGTTATTTATAGATATATGTGTGTTATTTATGTTCAATGGAACATGTTAAAAATAATGTTCTTTTAACTTTATATGTGTTTTTCTATTTTCTTTATATATACACCTTTTAGAATTTTTTAACCTAGACGGGCAAGGAACCACATATGGTAACTTCAATGATCTTGATTTTCTACATGAAAATTGAATATTTTCAAAAATGTCACAAAAGTAAAAAAGTCTTGTTGTGCCCTGCTATGACACTCTAGGGTTGAAATTTTGAATTTCCAAGTATTTCAATGAATGCCCGATAAAGGGTTAAGTCTGTAAATACTTTTTTCTCCAAATGTTAGTTTATTTCACAGTTGTGCACCCCGCAGGTACCCAGTATTTACAAAATGATCAGAAAACTATCACTTGTTTGTCTTTTCCTCTAAAACACCCATTTGTTATCCCTTCTTAGTGTGAATACTGTATCAGGACTCACTAACTAGTCCTGGTTCCCCTCTCTTTGTGGCTAACCTCTATTTTTTCTTTATGCAAATTTTGCTGTGTGAACTCTTGCCTAGGATTGGTGGGAGCCTTTATTGGCCCGCCTCCGCTGGACCGCCCCTGCTCCGGATTGGCCAGGCGTCTCCTCGTACGCACCATTCCAGACGGCCGGCGTAATGACGTCAGCACTATAAAACCCGGGTGAAGCCGTCAGTCATGGCGGTTGTGATTTGAAGTGAGCGGTCTATCTTGGTGACTTTAGACTGTGATCGGTCCCTAGCGGCCGCCAGTTTGCTCCACTGTACTGTTCGAGTCTGTCAATACCCGCTGTGTGTGGCTTAAAGAAACCACACTTGATGATCTCCGGTTAGATACGGAGCCACTTTTGTTTGGTTGAGATAGGATATGTGTGCTTCTATTGAATTTTTTTCTATTACTATTATTTATTATTTATATAATTATCTAGATATTTAAAATATTCAACTTTTTATGCAAAACAAACAAACAAACAACAACAACAAAAAAGACTTTCACATGAGCTTTGACTACTGTGGCATACTTTCAGCTAGAAACTTCATTTTAACTTTAAACAGCTCCCAAAATGTTCGGCTATTTAACCTGTGAGCAGCAAAAGTTAAATAATAAATAAAAGTTAAAGAAATAAATGGAACGGGGAACATGAAGCAATCTGGAGCTCGGCTGACTCCAAGGGCATGAAGTGATGGCACTCAAGTTTTTGTCTGTGCTACATTATAAAACAACCAGGGTCGTTAAGTCAACATTTGTTGTTGTTTTTTTCAGAATCATTAGCAGAGAATGGGAGCTGTGCAGGGGAGATAACCTGATCTCCAACAACGGGGAGTGAAATGCTGTCTTTCAGGTGAGTAAATAAGATGTCTTGCATTCTAAAAGTTCATTGAAATCCACACCTTTTGTTTGGAAATGCACGTTCTGATAACAATCAAATGTCTCTGTGTCAGCCTGCAGGAGGATGTCAGTCAGTTAGAATGAAGATTAAATTATTGCAAATGCAACTATGGACCACAAGATGTCACACTAATCCTTCTGTACCCTGTGCATCACCATGTGTCTTGGCCATCGCACGTATCAACTTATGTTTATCAGGTGCATACAAAAACATAGTAAATGCTTTCAACTGTGAATCTCAAGTTGGAGTTTTTGATTTTAAACACTAACATCAGTGTTTTTGTTCCACATCTTGCAGAACAAAATCTAAATTCTGTTGTGTTGGATCAAAAATCATCCCTTAACATGGCTGCCATCATGTAAACTTGAAATAGATTTACCCAGAAGTCAATGTTGACTTTGAATCTTCACTCTTATACATTTTTACTTGGTAATTAATCTCTAGTCATCTTGAGGGATGATGGTGAACAATGGGTGGTAACTCACTGGGTTTGAAACGTGCATTTGAATCTGTGAAATCATGTCTGGTGGTGAGTTAAAATGATTATGATCTGCAGGTACTTGCTCAGATGAAAACCTTCAGATAGTAAACATTGTGGTAGTTTTACTGGTTATTCAGCTGCATTAAGTGTATGACTCCCTGCTTGTGCTTGTTCCTTCTTACCATTTTCACTGCCATAGTCTCAGCATCTTTCTCTGTGAATGAAACACAGTAATTTGTCCTTTCCAGTGCACAGAGACAAAAATAGTTATAGTCTGATTAATAAAACAAAGAATTTCAAAATCTTAAAGCTCAGAGAAAACAAAACACAGTATCGTTTCTTAGAGGCAATATGTTTGGAGCAGATTTTCACATTTTGTGCCAAAGATGTGGTCGTAGAGGGAGCCTGGTTGTTTTGATATTAACTAGTCATTATGATGGAGGCACTGTCCCTCCCCTTGTTATTGCTGCCGTTTCTGAAACAACCATTTTGTGCCCTAGACGTCTAGACAGCGCCATTGTCTGCTCTGCTCTGCTCCTTGTGCCAAGAGTAAATCTCATTAACAGTGAGAGGGATTGGCAGAACACGGACTCACTCACAGGCGCTGTGTGAGCACTGTGCGCTAAAAATAGAGAAAGATTGTGATCACTGTATAGATCTGTGATTACAACTGAACTGAGCTGAATCAGTGCAAATCTGATGCAGCATAAAAGATAAGTTAATGTGCACTGGTCATAGAGAAGACCCATGGATTCCTGTGTATAGAACAGATTATTTCCTCATATTGAATGAGCCATTAGATGCCAAAACTATGAAGTAAACACACTTCATGCTGCAAATTATATTCCTAGTGGTTAGTAACACAGCTTTTCCTCCAGATGTGTTTTAAAAAAGAACCACTAGATGGCAAACTAGGTTTGTACTAAAAACACAGTTCTTATGAAGCAATGAAAACCTCTACTTGATATTTAGAAGTACAGAAGGAGTACCGTATTCTCTGTTGACTGGGCTCAAACAGATACAAGCTGTAGAGCTACAGTGCTGTTGCAGGTTTTTGCTTTGAGGGCTGAGTAGTGATTTTTGTTTTAGAGATGCATCTGTAAATCAGTATTGTCAGATTTAATTTGTCCCACTGGGTAAAGGGTTTGTCAGTCTGTCAGCAGCAGTCTAACTGTCAGTGACTATAACTCTTAAGACTTCAGGAAATGGTTTAAAGTTGGCATGGCTTTGATTAGAAATGACTATAAATCTAGTCAGAACTTAAAACAGAGACACATGCACAATCAAGAGAGCAGGGCCACACTGGATTTAGTGTTCACTACATGAAATGGAGAGAACACCAGCAACTTTTTCAGGTATTCAGAGAGGAGGACGGACATTATGGGAGATTTTACCTTCTCTGTTTTTCACTTTTTATTGCCACATGTGGTTTATTTTTTCATTCTTTTTCTTTTAAAATGGTAGCAATAATGTGTAGAAATTATAGTTTGATTCATATTTTCTGTCTGGCCAGGCAGTGTCCAAGTTCCTGGATTATTACTACCTAAGCCCTAACTTTTCAGTGTTTGAATTACTTTGTTTAATTTGATTAAACATAACTTTACTTGGGAATATGAGACAAGTGTGGATTTTATTTTTGATAATCTAGGGTTGATTTTTTTCATTAAAGCTCTGCACAGCAGTAACACTGAATATACTTTTACTCCCTTACTTTTCTCTGTTAACTTGTGCATCAACCAGGTGTTGGTTTTTATTCTCCGTGGCTCGCTGCCAAACTGTACAGTTATCACGGTGGCTGATGAATCTGGAAGTTGTAAGTGTAGCCTTCCTCTACTGCCTTCTGCTGATCTGTTGGGACAAAACCTGAGACATTCAGAGCTTGTTTCATTACAAATCATATAGAAGCTAGTGGAACTTCAGTGGACAAGACTTTGCCAACACAGTAATCACTGGTCACTTTCTGATGCTTCTACTTCTTTATTAAAGGATGTTTCCACCACTGAAACTCTCAATGATCCTCCAAACAGAACCACATTAGACCACAGGCCCTCCTTATTAATGTACAAAAGGCCCTTTTCTCTCTTTTTTATTAACATATAAAACAGCCAGGCTCGTTGGTCTGGCTTGGGTTTATGCTGTAAAAACTAATCTGTGCTTAACACGCCTGTCGAAATACAAAAAACAAAAAACAGAGCAAAAGATAGAATTTCAAATCAACAAGGGACCTGGATATGCCAAGACAAAAAACAAGGTCATAAGGTCGTAGATGGTTGATTTGTTAACAGTACTGAACAGGCCTATCAGGCACAGGCCAAGGGACCTGAGACCAGAGCCTCAGTATAAAGCACTGTTAACTTTTCTTGTTGGAAAGTCAATCACGGCTACAAAAAGACACAAAACTACCACAAATAGATGGAAAATGACCACAAAGAGGCCCCAAGTCACTGCCAAGACACCTAATGCAACCACAATGATGGAAAATCACCTGAGGGAGAAAGAAAATGACAACAAAGAGATGGAAAATCACTACAGCGAGATGCAGAACAACCACAGAGATGAAAACTGACCTCAATAATTACCACAAGAAGACACATAGCAACCACAAAGAAGTATAAAATGATCACAGGGGCACACAAAACAGCACACAGAGATGCAAAATGACCACAGGGAGACAGCAAATGACAGTTTGTAGTCTTTTTGCGTCTCTTTAAGTTTGGGTGTTTTGCTCTTATGTAGGAGTGGTGGAGGGGCCTCTGACATCTCTACCGGAGATTTGGGATCTGTGAGTTATTTGAAGGTACAAACAGCAACTATAAATTAATATTATTTTATATTAGAGTATGGATACTTGGCGTTCACTTGCTAAACTGAGTAAACCACTCAACTATTATTGCTGTACAGGAACCTGGGTTTTAAATCTGAGTCTTACCGCATTTTACTCTTAAATGCGACTCCCCTAATTAACACTCTGCCCCCAGTCTCATCTCCTCCATTCAAAAGTTCCTAAACCTGCCTCTAGCCGTGAATTTGACTCGCCTCAGACTGAGATGGCAGTCTTCCTCGCAAGCTTTGTGCTCCAGCTCCCAGGCAAGAGTCGGTTTCAACGCCTACATACGGCACTGAAATATATCGTGCGCGCGTAGCGGAGGCTTTACGGTATTTTTGCTCCATCTCTCTGCGCACCGTGCCTGGCAGGAGCCCACGGCTTCAGATCCAGCAGCGACGCCGACAACGACGCGTGTGGAAGATGGTCGAAAAAACCTCAACTCTCCTCCGCGTAAAACAGGCGAGCAAATGAGCAGCGCCGGACTCACTGGGGATCGTTTTACTCCGCCGAGCGAGCTGCTACCCCCTCGTCGCTTCAGTGTGAATGGGAAGATAAGCAGAAAAGCATTTCGCAATCTATTTTGCATGCAGCCTACAGGGCGCTTGAAGTCTGGGATATAAATTTCCACCCTGTCCAGTTCCTCCAGCGACCTTGCAGCGCGTACACCTCTAGTTTTTCATGTGAAGAGGTGGTGGGGTGTTCTCGCTGTCTGAGGGGGCCGTTTTGAGAAATATTCTTTTTTTTCTCTGCAAGATGTTTTGAGTGCCAAGGGGGCTGAGAGCGGCTGGTGTTGTCGGAGGTGGGGGGGGCTCCTTCTTCTTCTTCACTGCGCAGACAAGCGGCGGAGCGTCTCTGCGCTACCGCTCGTCTCGTCTCTTCCACAACAACAACACACACGGACAGGACAGGAGGAGGGGGAGGAGGGGGAGGGAGGTGGAGAGGGTCTTGACAGGGAATTTTTTTGGGGGGGTGAGTGAGGTTTGGAAATCTGGAAATATACGTCGCTAAAATGACGATGTCCGTCCCGGAGAGGAAATCAGGATCGGAGGGGAAGGAGGAGGAGAGCGAGGATGAGAGTGAGATCTTGGAGGAGAGCCCGTGCGGCCGCTGGCAGAAACGGAAAGAGCAGGTTGGTCGGCGTGTCTGCATGCGCGTGTGTTTGTGTGTGTGTGTGCATCAATCTGCTGCTCTCTGATCAGCGAATAAATCGATCACAGGACCCCCCCCCCCCCCCCCCGTTATGCAATGCTCGAGCCAGGCCGACGTATTAATGTCTAATTGTGTTTTGCACCATCCCACAGTAAACCTCACTCAGTGTCACGGACATTCCCGCTGATCTGCTTAGCCCACATCAAGTCTAATTCAGTAGGTGACAGGAATAGTTTGGTTATTTCATGTTAAGGCACAGAGAAACAGTCCAGTTTTCGCCCTAGCACTGCTGTGTCTGGATGAACCTGAACCTGGGACCTGTAGTTTATACACCCTGACTCTAAACTCAGGGTAGATCACACCAACATACTGTGGGCGTGTAAAACACTTAAATGTTTGAGAGAGAGTCTGATTTATTTGGCAATGTAAAATAGAAATGTCAAGTGGAGTCAGATTTATTTCGGGAACAGCTGAAATGATTGGTCAATTAATTGATTAGTCAGTCAGCAGAAATTGAATTGACATCTGTTTTGGTTGGTAATCCATTAATTGTGTGTTACCAGACGTCCAAACAAAAAAATGTTGAGTTTACTATCAAACAAGACGAAGAAATATATCAATTCAGAAGCTGAAACTAGAGATTGTTTGTTGTTTTTTGACTTCAATGATTAATTGATTATCAAAATAGTTAGCTGTACTTTCCCGTTCAGCTTTAGTTTTATGCAGCACAGACGTGTGTGTCAGAGGTCTTAATAATCTGAACAACATGCGACTCGCTCTCCTGTTTCTGCAGATTTCTTGTTGCATAACTTTAAAGGCGTTCAGAGCAGATTCAAACAACTTGAGCAGAAAAACATGTTACTGTAGGGCACTGTGTGTTTCTATTCTGAATCTAATTAGCTGGTTCCACTCTTAAATATGAGCTCAGCTTTATATGATTCTAAGTCAAATGTTTTTGGGCTTTGAGCTGTTGGTTGGACAAAACAGTTATTTGAAGAGGCTGCTTTGGGGCATATAGAGATTGTGATGGACATTTTTCACTTTACATACTGATCAATTAATCTATTAATCCAAAAAATCTATGAAAAGACAGTGGAAAGTGTTAGTTGCAGCCCTAGTACACATTCCTGTCTATCTCAGACTTAGGATGGAGTTACTGAATGAGCTGCAGCATGACTCTAACAACTTCATCTTTCCATCTGAGGAAAATAACCCAGTGGCCTTGTTGGAAGCTTCCTCTCCCATAAATAATCCTGTGTTTGTTTCATGTCAACATCAAAGACAGAAAATGCAGCACAGTATCTGTCACACTCCCAGCTGGTGTGTTCACAGCCATCAGCGGCCTCGGCACGACTGAAACCTGTCCACACACCTCATTTGATTCAAGTTGTTTGCAGAAGCACCTCCAAAGAGTTTGGTTATTATCAGACAGAAGAACCACACGTCTAAATGTCTCAGTATTGTGAAGCAGCGGGTGTGGCCTCCTCTAACGGCTCCAGATAAGGCAGAGAATTTAAGTTGAAGGTTATCTCCACTGCACACACAGTGGCGTCGCCATGCTGCGACCACCTGACCTTGATGCACTTTCTGTACCACTGAGTATTTGTTGCACACACCACAGACGGTCACTCCCCACCCTGGTGTTTTTCCACCCATTGATTACCCATCTGTGTGTTTTCTCGGCTGCCACTGCCACTGTCACGTTTTCATTAACCCTGGCCCCCCAACTGAGAGCGTCAGTCAGTCAGAGCTGGTTGCTATAGTACAAATCCATACCAGAATAATAGCACGTCTTGTAAAATAAAACGGTGTGCTAAAAACACAAAATAAATCAATATCTGTTCACAGCCATGACTTTGAAAACTCATTTGGTTTATTTTAATTACAGTTTGCTTGGTATTAATGCTCCAAATAACAAAGGTTTTTTTTTTAAATTATTAATCAATCTGCAGATTTTCTGTCAGTCAGGGTAATTGTTTGTCTATAGACAATGATAACCGTCATGAGACTTTACACCCCAAGGTGACATATTGTTTTATAGTTACATTATCTGTTGATAACATATAGATTATTTGACTAATCATTCCAGCACTATTGCATTATATGGCTCTTTCTAAGGTCCACTAAAGCTGCAACTAAGGTCTGTTGATTGTTGACTGTCTTCTTGTTTAACTGAACAAAAAGTACAGAAAATAACAGAGAAAAATGTCCGTCACCGTTTCCTGAAGTCCAAGGTGGAAGTCATCAAATTGCTTCCACAACCACAAATACAAAGTTTACTAAACACATAAAACAAAGAAAGAAAGCAAAGATGCTAAAAAAATTAGGAAATGTTTGGCATTTTTACTTGAAAAATAAGTTAAACGTAGTTATTTCACCAGTTATCAAAAATTGTTGATTATTTTTCTGTTGTTCCAACTAATCAGTCAATCAATCAATCATTTCATCTCTAAAGCAGCAAATTCTCACATTTGAGAACCTGGAAACAGCAAATTTGTGGAGTTTTTGCTTGAT
Source organism: Lates calcarifer (assembly GCF_001640805.2). NCBI lineage: Eukaryota > Metazoa > Chordata > Actinopteri > Centropomidae > Lates > Lates calcarifer. The sequence goes on from NW_026116548.1 coordinate 21,337, forward strand.
GAATCACTGTCAACATTCTTGTAGATGAATTTTATGTTGATTGACAAATAATTTGATTGGTTAATCACAGCAGTATGGTCTTATCATCCTGGAATGATGCCATTTGAAAGTTTCTGAATAGAAATATTGAATTATCTCACAGCCTGCAGTCAGCTTTTGTATCTGTCACTGTTGCTGGAACTGCGCTCATCAGTTAAAAACCAAATTAGAGAGGGGTAATTTGCCAGCGTAATGCCTCATGCTCACTTTGACATAACTCAAATATATCCATGAAAAGGTGTTTTTTTTTTTTTTAACGATGAAGCATTTTCCAAGCTTCACTGTTAATACATGCTTGATCATAAACAAAATGAACCCATGTGGTAATACCTTTGAAAGTGAGCCAGTAACTGCTGCCAGCATTTATAAAGCTGCTCCAGCAGGTTAGAACTGTAGCGGTGTTAACCTCTGAACTCGCCCTGTGTGTGTTGATGGATCTGTGCACTCATACTGAATCTTGTAAAGTAACCAGTCAAAGAGCGTGGCTACTGTAAATGCAGGCTCGTCTACTATGATGCACAAGTGTGGATGTCTCTGCTTTTCTGCTCTCTCTCTCCTCGTCCAGCAGGCGTGGGTGTGTCTGAGCGGCAGGCTTGAAATGCACATGAATACTCAGTAAATAAGTCAGTGGGTGAAAGTTCAGAATACACGCTGCCATATCTGTTATTCAGCTCAGCCATTAAAATAAACACAGGCCAGTGTCACATGGTTAGCACATGGTATTGTTGCCTTGCATGGCTGTTTTCTCAGCAGATGCACAGGCAGGATGGGTTTTAGATTTTTAACTGGATGAATGTTTTGCCTTTTAAAGTCAGTTTATCCCCCTTGACTCAACACGCCAGGCATTGATTTTTCTTAGGACTGAGCACTGCTGTTGTGATTGGAAAGCAAAACTGTGTGAGCTGTAGCATAACAACTGTTGGTGAAGTCTTGATGCTTGTGAGAAAATGTTCCTTGCTGTAATGCCACAAGAAGACACAAGAATGAATCAAACAGAAGTTGGTGGTCAACACATTTCCTTCCCAGGAACAAATGAATTAAATGGGTGGACATTTGTTGCACAATAACCTTGCTGCTCTTTTTATTAATGCGACTTCACGAGGAAATCTGCACGTCAGCAGCAACATGATTCCAGTCATGATTCACTTCCTAAAATGGGGACAGTCATTTTAACACAGGACATTTTGCAAAGGTAAGGTAGTGACTCACAGAATATTGCTGTTGAGGCTTGAATATGTCAAAACTGCCCTTTTCTTTTCAGTCTGTGTTAGATTTTTGTAATCTTTCTGAAAAGAAATATTGCACAAACGTCTAGGGACGGACAGTGGATGCTCAAAAGAAGAAGTTTCCAGACATTGAGGGAAGGTGTGTTGCAAAGAGCCGATGTGAGGTGAAAGGGACAGCTGCAGCAGTAGTGGCTGTGACACACGGCTCATGGAGGCAATTAAGGTACTTTAAAAAACTATGATTTCTGCATTTACATAAAAACTTACCTCGTTCTCCGTGTTATACCTCAGTCAAATCTGAACACACTGACTGAATAATCACATTTTTAAGTTTTCTTCAATATCAGAGTAATCCAGTGATAACTGTCTGCACACTCATGATTTAATTGTAAAAAGGAAGTGCTGTTAGCTAATTCGGCATATTTTTCGTGCTGCCAGTTTGCCAAGTGTACACAATATAGGCTAAAACACAGGTGCTCACAGTATTAGACTTCTCTAAGAGTGATTGTCTGACAGTAATAACAGAGCAGTGGGAGTCTGGTCCACAGAGACACGGTCCACCCTGACCTGTCACACTGAGCCTGTTTTATTACAGTCCAGCTTGGACAGAAGATTATCACTGCCCCCCTTGTGATCTTGCCAGCAGGGTAAACCTCCTGAAGTGAATCCACACCCAGACTCGCTCTGTGGTGCACCAGAGCTGCTATTCCAGTAATTGCTCCATCTTCTATTTCCAGGATCTGTCTCCATCTGCTCACAGAGAGATGAAAATGAGGCAGCCTGGCTCGGGCAAGACTGCATTCATTCGCTGTGGCGTTAATTCACAGATGAATACGTGAGGTTGAATGTGACGGGCAGATGCTGTTTCTGCATTTGTGTGTTAACCAAAAATCCCATGCATGTGTCAGTGCTCGCATGCATTGTCAGGCTTGAGAAACTGAAGGCGATGACACAGATTTACCAAGTGGAGGTGAGCAATATGGGAAAAAATGATATTGCAAAAGCTTTTTTGACATGCCGCAGTAGGAAAAACACAGGTGTAAGTAAGTAAAAGTCAAGTTTAAACAAATTCAAACTGACGTAATTTGTTTGCACTAATTCAAACACATTCATTTACCGCATATCCTATTCATACCCTGATATCATACAGGTGATGGCCTTTTAACTAGCCTCAGGAGTCCTGAGAGTCCTGTATAATGCTGTGAGTTGAGTATCAGAGGCCAGTGACATATGGTGGGATAATTTTATGACAGTCAAATGAAAGCCAACTAAATGTCATCACCCTACAGTTGCCACGATGTGTGTAGCGCTGTAAACCTCCAGAAGCTTTAGGATGTTTTCCATGTCTGCGGCTGTAAAATAAGCCATTAAACTACACAAATGAACCGGAGCGAAGAGCATTGTCCCTCATAAGCCTGTGTTGAGCTGTGGCTTGCAGTAAACGCTGCCTGTCCTGAGGGATCCTCCTAATGACTTACACTCCATGATAATCCAGCAGCGTAGGCATGCTTGCTGGTTTGACAGCTGGCTATGAGGAATGACATCCACTCAGATTTCTCTGGAGGGGAAACAAGGAATGGGACAGTCAGCTTTGATGGTCGCTCTGCCAACAGCCCGTCACTTAGGGCTTATGGGTTTACTAAGAAACCCACTCACACCCTTTAATTCCTAGAATGCAAAAGTAATGACTTGTATAGATGACTTCGTTGACTCGCAGCTGTTTTTAGCCACGTTAGCAGTTTGAATGTGGGGAACTTCAGTCTGTCTGTCAGGTGGTTGGTCCACCACTTTGGTTCAGACTGAAATGTCTTAGCAACTGTTTGATGGGTTGACATTGTACAGACATTGATCGTCACCAGAGGTGATTCCTAATGACTTTGGAGACCCCCTGTCTTTCCATCTCAACAGTTAGTGGACAGATTTTCATGAAATTGAATACAGATAACAGTGATTCCCAGAGGGTGAATCCTATTGAATTTGATTATCAAAACGTGAATTGTCCATGCTGCAGAACTGGACACAAATGCACAGTTGTAGCAGTATAGGTGTGTCTCTGAGAGGGAGGTATTATATAATCTCTGCGACTGTTGAATAAAGGTAATTCCAGTTGAACCTGTCTCTTTGTGGGAATAACAGAGACCCGCAGCACCACCTCTGGACACAACAGATTTATGAATGGTGTGATATAACTTATTGTGTAATGACATACTGCATTTTACAGCTTGGGTGTCTTTGACCCACCCTACCAGATTACATTAGAGATGACATGTGCTTTTCATCTGTGCATTTTACAGCATTTTACACAGCTCTGTGGGGGTGTTTAAAATGAAATTGCTAAATTAATGGTCACAGTGTTGTTCACATGAGCTAATTATTGTATTCTGTGCTTTTGAACACACAAAGAGCGGAGATCGGCGGTAGAGACGGGAAAAGCTGAATACTTCCTGGTGTTTACATGCTGCTGTTTCACAGGCAGTGTATGGAGACCTGTCTATCTAAAACAGCAGTTAGCAGCACTTAATTAGCACCTGCATGACGGCTTGAGGGTCGGTTTACTCATCGGTCAGCATACAGACAAGGAAGGTGTTACTAAACTGCAGCTCACTAATAGCTTTAGGGAAACGTCCACTCTCAGATATATGTTATCATCAGCTTGTGTATTCCAGCAGGTCATTCGAGAGTAGGTGTGGTAGCTGTAGCTCCAGATATTATTACAGGTGGACAGAGGAGGAGGAGGAAGGAGTGAGGTTTTCCCAGGAGAATCTTCCACAGGTATGGTTATTCAGGTGAGAAGACCTGCCATGTTCCTCTTTTTTCCAATGGTTTAATGGCTCACAGTGTCATTAAACCATTCACCATGTCCTCTGTTGGCACTGTACACAGCAAAGTAGATCAATCGTCCCACAGATTATTAGTTTATGGCTTGAATGACTAATTTATGTGCATCATGTACTTTCTGCATTCCTTTAATTTAGTTATTTGTGTCCTTGAAATACTTCCCTTGTTCCCTTACACCACACCCATAACAAATGGAGATGTAAACCCACACTGTTTGGCTTATCTTGTTAAGTACTGCTGCAAATATTTGATGAAATTCAAAATAGCTAATTAAAGGTAGCATGTTAAGTTTGTGGCCACTTTGTAGCGCCGTCGAGCAATAGTCACAGCGATGCAGCAACGAAGGCAAGGAATGAAGACGACTGCTAGAAAGTAAACGTGGACATAAACAATGAATGCATAATTGTAAAAATGTCATGTTTAGACAGTTGAAAATTACCAATAACAAACAATTAGTCTGATCCAGAGTGAGTTTGTTTCACTAGCTGCTGTTTCTATGGCTCTATAAAAAACCCTCCACTGGCTAAGAATAAGTCCGCTATGTGTCAGGTCACTAATGTGTCAGGTCCATTGTGACACATTATGAACTCACATCCCTTTGAGCTGTGAGCTGCGCTACAGTGGAAAACAGAACAGACGGTGTTCAGCCTATCAGGCCCAATCATTAAAAGGCCTCACATGT
>NW_026116549.1:0-15601 GCF_001640805.2 Lates calcarifer
AATATAGTCTTGTGACTATGCACACACATACTGGGTTATAACAATAGTCTCTGTTTACTTCCTGTCATGTGTTGTAATATGAAGCCTTTGATAAATGTTTTAGCCTCTCACTGTCTGCACTAAGTCCTGATTGATTCCCACAACGTCTGAGGCCTGCTGATTTAAAAGGGCTTGTCGGAGTGCAGACTATAAAATCATTGAAGGTGCAGCTATGGTCAGGTTGTTATTGCTACTGAATGTCAGTGTTTTCGCACCTCCCACCTGCTTTAAGGCAAAGGCCAAGGTCCTCTACCTCCTCTCAGGTGCCCTGCTGTTATATTGTATGTTACTTTGATCGCAGAACGTGTGTGAATATCAGCCCTAAAAACGTTACACAAACCCTGCTCCAGGTGAGAATAGGTTGTGCAAAGCCTCTGTAAACACGACCATCCCTGTAAAGAACTCCTGTGTTTTAACTATCAATAAAGGAGGGATACTACATGACGTTTCACAAACACATGTTTTTACAGCTTCAAAGGAGGCTTTCTTCACTCTGTTGACCAGGCTGATATGAGTGCTGGTTTCAGTGTTGATTCATGCCTTTGCACTTTAACATCAAAGGCTTGTACCGCAACCTTTGAAACCAAATATGGATATTTTTGTGTGTATGTCAAATATGCATTGAAAATAAGGACAAAGGAGAAACAGTGCACACACATTTGAAGGCTGTGATATGAAGGGAAGCACTGGCAAGAACTTGACATTTATTTACCATAAAAGTTTGTTTGGATGTGCACTTAAAGACAAATAATGTTGCTGCCTCTGTCTCAGTAATGGATGAGGAGAATAGGAAAACTGGAAGTTTCTACACTTGTTTCAACACTTGGTAACAGAATCTGGTGCTCACAGCTCAGGGTGTAATCTGTCAATTGATGCAAAACCATTTCTCTGTGAGGTTGTGAAAATGAAAATGCTGCATGCACTCGCAGTCTTGCAGCTTTGTTGCTTAAGGTTTCATCATTTACCTGCAGCCCTTCTCTTCTTGAGCTGAAATAACATCTAACTTGTGCCTCTCAACCTGAAATAAGACTTCCATCCCCTCTCATAAATCTGCCGTCGTTCCTGTTTGGCAGATGCAGGCGACCTCTGCATTTGGAATTTGAATGTGTCTGAGTTGTTGTGTGCAGCGCAGACGGCTGAAAGCAAAGCAGGTTACTCTGATGCAGGAGCCACAGATAAATTAGAATTGCGTCTCAGCAGCCGTCAATCAGGGAGATGGCTGATGAATTAAATATGGAGCCAGTGAATAATAGCCCCCACCCTGTGCTACACAGTGATGATCAGGGCTGTACCTTGCACAAAGGATGTGTCCTCTGTGTTTCTTTCCAGGAATAAAGTGTCTTTCTTTTGTCTTGGTAGGAGCAGTTGATATTTTATCATGTTGTTTGAAGAAATATGCTGTTTTTAAGAGTTTATTTCTGTGAGTTGACTTCAAACAATCTTATCCAATGCTTGTCATCAGTTTTGTTTTTTTGCAGCTCTGGTACAAAAGTCTTTCTCCAAGCTTCAACTCTGACTGGTTTGGTTTGTCTTGACTTATTTTGACTTACTTGACTTATTCGCTGCAAGGAAGCTATCAGAATTCAGCTTTTATCATATGTGACAGTTGAATAAGTTAGATATGACGGAACATGCAAAGTTTAGAAAATCTTACTGATCCTGGACTTAGGCCATGTTGAGACAGACAGTGGCGCTGCATAAAGTAAACACGGTCTGATTGAACCTGGTTCAACTTTTGTAGAAACACAAGGCAGTGTCATCAGGCAACCAAATATCTGCAAGCATGTGTTCCTGGTAGATTACTTTGTAACATGAATGCCCTATTTCTACAGTTTACCTCATGATTGTTATGATGAAAGATAAAATGATTGCCGCCATGATGCCATTCCAGGGTTGTAAAATCCTTTCTCCTTGATATCATAAGCAGCTGTGCAGTGTTTTGGCTTCTAATAAACCTTTAAACTCCTTCATCTGTTACTCAAACTGGACTTCCTGGATCCTATTTTGTAGTCTCACCAATACCTGAAGGGCAACTTATACAGCCTACAGCCCTGGTAATGACAACACGTATTGTAGCCCTTTATGTCTTGTGCAGAAACTGGACAGGTAGGTCAGTGCTGGATAAACAGACGTTAACCCCCCACGTAGCTGCTTTCACAGACGCTCCTATTGAGCTTTGTCTGTAGTCTTACATAACAGTAACAGGCACAAAAAAGGCTGCTTGCTGTCTCCATGCATGTCTGCCAGCGGGCTTTTGTTTGAACACGTGCTGAAGGGCCAGCTCAGGTTGACTCTCGATTTCTCAGCTTAATCCCCCTGGAAGATAAACACCGCATGATAAACACAACCGTCCCTACTGCCCCGTCATCTTATTCCTATCTGCTTTCCTTTAGCCTTTTCTGTTGCTCCACATGGAGCCTTCTTAACAAGCTCAATTTCAGCCACTTGACTAATTGAGGCCTATAAACACAACAATAGCAGTACGAGAGAAACTTCTCCTGAACTGCATTCTCACACTCCTCTTAAGTGGTTTCTTCTGCTTGACAATGTTGTTTTCTTGCTCCTGCGTCTGGTAATGGGAGCGTTATGAGCTAATGATAGTCCCAACGTGCGCGAGCACACCGCTCCTGAGCTCAGCCCAGGCTTTTAACTGTTGCTGGCTGGCGAGTGTGGCGAACACTCAAAAAGCCTTTGCACTGTTTGCCAAGCCTTTGGAGCCTTTACCCTGAGTCACCTCTTCTGCTTGCTGGAAAGCTGTACTGCAGTAACCTCTGCTGGAGATGCAGCAGAGGGGGGTGCGGTTGCCGGAGCTCACATAACATATTGCTCTTCCGTTGGGTTTGTAGTAGCAGTGAAGCAAGCAGTGTGTGTGGATTTACAGGCATGAATTGGGTAATCTAGTAGGCAGAAATTACCCAGCTTTATGGAGAACTTTAATACTCAGGTGGACTTTGCCAAACCTTGTTAAGCTTCTCCAGGAACACAGTCAATTGCAAATGTTTTTAAAGAAGCGGGAAGGGTGCCAGTTTCAGGTCAGGGCACACACATTTCTTTTAAGCAGCCTAGCTTGAACCGCTGCTTCTATTCCAAGAACTGGACTGTTCCTGAAAAAAGTTACTAATTGCAAAACACTCCTTCCCAGTTTTGTAAACCTTCTCCTCTCTTTGAAAGTCTTCCTGTGGTTTCAGAATTGCAGATGTGAGAGTAAGTGAATTTGTGTGTGAAAGTAAGTGATTAAAATCAAAATGGAGACCCAGCTCAAAACTTTGAAACCTCAGCGAACCAGCAGCCCAGTTACAATGTCCAGACTTAAGCACTGAAACCTTGCAAACTTGAATTGACGTCATCAGTCAAGATGCTGCCAGAGCTCCAACTTCTCAATAAAGGATGAAACAGCGCTTTGTGAAATCACAGGCATTTCTGTGGCCAGTAAAGTACAAGGCTTGAATGCAATGTTTAGCTCCACAACACTCAGGGTTCTTTCTGTTTTTATGAAAATATAAATCAATAATTATGCTGTTTGATAAGAACAGTCAGCATGCTTTTTATAAAATAAAGAGGTGCAGTTTGTGGATGATTTTGGAGTTCCCATCATCCTTTTTTTTAACATTAAGAGCCTCTGAAATGTGGGTAATTCCCTCTGGCAAAATTGGCAGCAGCACAGACAGTGGTGGACATAGCATTCAGATCCTTCATAGAAGTTATAGTAGCAATACTATAATGTAAAAATATGCAAGTACAAATAAGAGCACTGCATTCAAAATCTGTTTTAGTATCTTTACGCTTTTTATTTTGGTTTCACAGCCTGCAACTTTGGTTTATGATCTCCACTTGATCAGTGCTGTTTCCAGCAGTAGTAGGCAGCTTTCTTCTGCAAAAATGTGTAAAAAAAAAACAACAAAAAAACAAAAAACAAAACACTACCTGCTCTGCATTTAACAGCAAACAAACAAAGTCAGCAAGTATATGGTGAACATACCAGTGAAGCATTTAGCAGCTCATGAGTGAGATATTTCCCTCAGAGGCAGTAAAAGCTAAAAGGAGAGCGAATATTGACATGAATCAAATGAATGCTACTGTTGCTCCATATGTGCATGCAACATGTTGCCAAAAGCAACTCTGTAAGGTAATATGTCAGTTGTGTGTATACAACTTGCCAATAAAAACAACAACAAAAATAAAATCAAAGTAGAGAAGTATTACTAGAAAAATGAGTGAGAAAGTAGAGGTATAAAGTTGCATAACAAGAACTCGAGTAGAGTATAAGCACCTTAAAACTTGAGTAAGTGCAGCTGCTTTCGACCACTTACTGCAGACTCATGGAAAAAAATATCCACAAGAAAGCCCTTAATAACATGCTGTTTTCACCGTGGGAAAACCCAGAGCCATGCTGGATTTGAGTCAAAGTGTATGAGGCTGGACACTGAGACCAGGCCAGCGTCTTCCTGTTCAAACCAGGCGTTGAAAAGGTGACGTTTATTAGTAGGATGTTGGGGAGAAAAAGCTGTTTTACCTGATGGTGGTGGCAGAGAGGTGTAGCTGTTGAAAAATCAGATTGTACTATTCATTGAGAAGACTTCATTTCTTACCGTGTGAATGTGGCATGAATTGGGAGCACGCCAAGCAGCTGTAGCATCAATCAGTTCCTCAGAGAGAAGAGAGAAGAAAAGAGCCGTTGATGATTCACACAGATTTTCTATGATTATGACTCAGCATGGATCTATATCAAGAGCTGTACAATTAGTGAATAGGGCTATGCAAGGTTATGTAAGGATGTTGGTCTGAGGGAATTGCTCTGCATTTGTGTGAAACTACATGCTGTCGCTGCTGCTGCAGAACAAATTAGTGAGATAAAATCTAAGTGTGAGGGTCAGACTGTTTCAGCAAATCTGATCGGTTCATTACTGTGGTATTGTCCCGGAAATAGACTGAATTCTTTTAAACACCAATGGCTAGTGCCAGGAATTTTTGTCCCAGCAAGATTGTTCGCCATCAGCAGCTTTTCTCTGGTTTAAAACAATGGGTGGTCAGATTAAACACAATAATTTAAAGGAAGGACAAATAAGAAAAACACTTGTTAAAATCTATTAGGTTTATGCAGCTTCTCCTCTGTGCACAGACTAACTCTCTGTGGCGACTGCAGAGCATCTTGCTTTATAGGATACCAGCAAGGCAGGACCCCCTTTTGATCTGAGGTGTGTTTGCTTTATTAAAAATGACACACACAACAGGTCAACCTTGTTAACCTTGAGCTCCCCCCAGAGGGAGGAAGGAAAGGAGGCGCTTCAGTCTCACCGCAGGATAAATGAAATTCCCCATACATATAATTTAATGTGACATGATTCAAATAATTCTCAGCGAAGGATAATTTGCTCATTTGATACTGCCAGTGGTGAATAGATCGACTGATAAGTAACAATTAATAGCAGCAGGGTAAAGCAACAGAAACCGTATCCCTACAACATTACAGACAAGTTTGGTTTTCAACTGTAGAACGTCCCACTCATTTGGTCAAAGCTAAGAGGACCTAATCAAAAATGTTATTTTATGTTGTGTATTTCTGTTAATATATTTATATATGTTTCTGCCCAGATATAAGAGTTTGCAAAAATTGTAGTTTTCTATTTACAGGTAATGTACTTCTTAGCTGCCAGCATTATTAATCTACACATATTTTATCGTGTATATTCCAGATATCTAGTAAAGTATGAAAAATGTGATTTAAAGATATATCATGACATATACACAGGGATTAAGTGTCATGTTATAAGCTGGCAAGAACAAAAATCATGCTTTATAGAGCTGTGGTTTATCAGCTGTGATTCTGACTGTGAATTCAACCTCCAGCTCACAGCCTTTGCTGCACGCCTTCCCCTCGCCTTAACATTTGTCCTGTAAAATCAGCAGAAACTCTCATCAAAAGCCAGGACAGATTAGATAAATGTTAAACGACTGCAGTGCTGCAATAACTCCCACTGATTATTTGAAGAAAAAGTCAGAACAGAGGATCATGTCGTGATAACAGAGCCAGATAATGATGTATCTTGCTATAGTTTTAACCTCTAACAGTAGAGGAGAGCCAGGTGGTTTGTGAGGTGTGATAAGGTGGAGTTTATAGACCTTTCCTGTACTCTCTGAACTGTCAGCTGTCATGCTGGTTCACATGCTTATCAGATGGCACCCACTACTCATATTTGTCATGCTAGATTAATAGACAGAGGGATCCACTCTTGAATGAAACTTGAAAACAAGATGAATGCTTGGCATCAGCTGCTGGGTTTCTGTTTTGTAAACATGCCTCCTGTCTCAGCAATGCTGGATTTGTCGCTCTGTACTCCCTCTGCTTTTACCCCATAAATGTTCTTAATTTAAGTCAAGGGGTTTTTATCTTCTCCTTCTTAAGTGGGTTTATTCTTACTTCTTAAGTAAGTAAACACAACACTGTAGGAATGCAGATAAAGTGGCCCCAGAGTGCCCTGACCTTGCTTTTTTTTTCTTTTCACTTGAACACAGGAATATTTGATTGGTTGAATTACATGGGTGTGTGTTAACAGGGGAGTTGAGCTTTTTCAGCTCACTGATTCGACGGCTCCAGAAAGGTTGAGAGGTTTAACCGTGGACAAAGTCACGTTGAGGGTTCACAGGAGACTCATTAAAGCGTGCAGATTCAGTAAAGTGATGCTCAGAGTCAAGCAGAACTGGATTCTGATTAGTGCTGAAATGATTTATAGACTGTTTTGATTAGTCATGTGACTGGGAATTAACTGTTAGCAGTCACTTACTCATTTAAGTCACTTTTGTGATTTGCCAAACTTGCTGTTTCCTGCTTCTCTAAAATAGGTATCTGCTGATTTTCTCTCTTTTATATCATTGTGAGTTGAATATCTTTGGGTTTGGGACTTTTAGTCAGACAAAACAAGCTATTTGAGGATGTCATACGGGGGTTGTGAATTGGCATTTTTTCATCCTCTGTCATTTTACATATTTAAAAATCATTCAGTTCATTGAAAACTAGAATTACCACTGAGTCATGGCGCTGAATAATTGCTAGAACAGCATTTTTGCAGAGCATTATGATGTAAATTAGGCATTTTCCAGAAATGTTGCATATAAGTTTAAATATATATATATATGTATGTGTGTGTGTGTGTGTGTGTGTGTGTGTGTGTGTGTGAGAGACTGGGAATGACCTTTGACCTTTGACTACCAAAATCTACTCAGCTCATCCTTGAGTTCAAGTGAATGTTTTTGTCACATTTAAAGAAATTACCTCAAGGTGAGGTTATCACAATGCACAATAATGTGGTTCAAGAAATAGCTTCATAAAATAATAAAATAAAATAATGTTGTATTTAAAAAAACATTAAACATTGGCATGACTTTTTGTAAATAAATAGGTTTATATTCTTCAAACCAAGGTACAGTGATGAAAACATTGTCAAGTGTTTGTGCAACATATGGGCTACTTTACTTGAAGTGCTTCTGAGATCTATTCCTAGACTCAAGGATTGCTAATGAACATGTCCACACTGGCAGTGTAAATTGGTGTGAAAACAATACTTCTTCACACATACACAGACACACACAGTCTGTGTATGTGTAAAGTATATAACACTCAGTCACACCCTCTGTCCTACAGATAGACATGAAATCAGAGCCTTACTTATTGGTGAATTGTTGTTATTGGGTGAGAGCCTTATGTAATGAACCTCTTAAACACTTCCTATGCTCATCACGTCCTGGTTAGGGCAGCATCTTTGCTCTTGAATGCAGTTGTGGTTTTGCCATCTCTCTCTCCCACTGGCCTTATAAATCTGCAGCTTTGTCACAGTGACAATGGGAGCGAGGACAGAGTGGTTACTGTAATCTTGCAGCCCTGGTACAGACTGAAACATAGACAGAGACGACTCTCTCTCAACTGCAAACACAAGTGCTAAATTTGAAAGGCGAAATCATCTGCAAGAACGAAAACATTTTGAACCTTTTGTGAAGGCCTCACAATGTTTATCATGTCCCCGGTTATATAAGAAAGTACAAGACTTGGTCAAGGCTGAGTCTCTTTGTTGAAGAGTTTTTTGTTAGCAGGACTAATTTGATATTCTCCAAACCTTTTTACTAAAAATGGGTCATATTTTCGCAGAACAACAGGACACATGGTACATTTCTTCTTTTCTGCTTTTTAACTATCAGCAGAGTTTTATGAAAGAGGCTGAATAACTTTCTCCGTCTTTCACTGTGTTTTGTCTACAGTGTGTCCTGTTGCTGTTTGTTTTGCAGCAGCTCTCCACTCTGTAACCATCTGCCCTCCTAACCCGCCTTGCTCTCCTACATTCCTCTTAGTGGGGAGCTTTAACTGCTCCATGAGAAAATGAACAAGTGAGACATGATGAAGGCTGATCTGTTTAATACCTGCTCACGATCCTGTGTGACCTTGAGCGTCCTTTGAAAAGGGGCAAAACGTTTGTGCTCTGGAAAGTCGAGATCCTGGCAGCAGATTAATTTAGTTAATGTTGCATATGAAGGGCATTAGACGGACAAATGCTCCAGTCAAGTTAAGGTGATTTCGTCTGATGATTAAAAATCTCTCTCGCGCACATAATGTGTCATCTGAATGGAAATTGAGTTTGTTGAGTTGCACATTTCCCATCCCCCTGCTCGACTTGTCCTGGCTGGTGCCATCAAGTTATTCCTCACACTGAGTGGATGCGCGCACATTATCCGAGACGCTGACCTGATTGTGTGCAGTGCATGTGACATCCTGGGGCGAGAGAGGGGGGAGAGGGGGGAGAGAGTGAAAGATGTGGAGGCGGATGGTAGAGAGGCTCGTGTGGCTGGTGAAGGTCACCAGACGGTCAGTGGCTCGAGGCCGTGACACTGACTGGACAGGGACGAGGAGGAGAGTCAGCTTGTCAAGCAGTTGGAGGCCTTGTCTGGTTTAAAGGCTGATTTGCTTTGGTGTTTGCTCATTAGTACATGAGCAGTTGTTACTGCCACTTTGGTCCAGACTGAAATGTCTCAACAAACTGGATGTGTAAATTGATTGAGACATTCCTGTTCCCCTGTGGATGACTTAACTTTTCATCTAGTGCCACCATCCCATCAAAATTTCGATTATCCAGTGCTTTTAACGCGATCCCGTGCTTTAAAAACCCGTCACTCGCAAGACATTTCTTGTGTCATGTCACATGCATTTTAAGCTTTTTATGTGTCATTTAATGCCATTTTGGTCAGGGTAGGGGTTAGGAGGAATGGTAAGGTCAGGGGCTGTAAATACAGAAACAATGTCGCGTGAAATGACATGCACAGGGCAAAAAACAGGACTGAGAACACGTGAAACGACTTAAGGAAATTGGGACCATTTGGTGATACCAGGCTGGTATATTCCTCGTTTTTCATACTCCAAACAAATATTTTTCTGTAACTGCAGGATGAACCCTGTTTGAACTGAAAAGGTGGCGTTTCCCCCCCGTTCTAAAAACATCCACGTTGCACAGTTTGAAATGGTTTTCTCAGCCTCTTCCATTTTCCACAACATTTCAGTCCAGCTCTTTGATGCTGCTCCTCTTTGATGCCAGCCAAAGCACAGTGCAACAGAGAAAAAGAAGCCTGTGCTCATTTACATACAGTACACCAGCCTAGCAAATGGTACAACGTAATGCAGATTACTTGGGGTGTAGCCTTTGCTGTACCAGATCTAGTTATTAAATATTAATCCGGTGCGGCGTTATCAGCTCATCGTCAAGGTATGATGTGTAGGAAGGGGCTCGTAGAAGCGAAATACTGACACGTAGGAGACAAAGCTCTTTGTCAGTGTTTCAAGGCTTGGACCCACACACAGTCTCAGACAAAGGCACTCTGTTGAGGCACACTGAAAGAGCTGCCGTACTGTAGTTTTATTCCTCTCCTCTAATCCTCCCCCTGACCATTCTCCCTCTGCTTCCCTCATCAGACTCCTCTCTTCATTTTGAAATAATTTGCTGTGCTTGTGCCAAATAAAAGTGATCTTTATCAGAATCTCTTAATAAAACTGTCACTGCAGATGGTCCAGCCAACGTCTGTAATCATCACATTATAGGAGAAGATATGTACTTTCCTCTACTTGGATTTATACCATCAACCTCAGAGAGCAGGGTGTGTCTGTTAACACAGTATAAACACTCAGTTACAAATCCGCCATCATTGATATGAATGGGCTGGACTCAAAATATTACACAATACAATTCATCAGCAACACAACACTGCATCCTCCAATACACAGTTTTTACATTCCCCACCTTGTAAACAATAAACAATAAAATGATGAGGCATAGCTGAAACATTCCTTCATTGTGTTCCTTCAAAATAGAAACTGAAAAACAAGAATTAGAGGAGCATTTTGGGAATGCCCCAGTGGTCTAGAGACCACAAACCACATCTTATTTGTTGCATGTCACTCCCTATCTCTCTCTCCTCATGTCCTGTTCCTATTGTCATGTCTTAAAAAAAGGCAACAAAATTTCCAAAATGGCCTTAAAACAAAAATAACAAATGAAATTGGCATCAGCTACACTCATCCCAGCTCTCTTTTGGTCCTTGGTTAAATGTGACTTTTTTTTCCTCTGCCAATATGCCTTGGCGTGGCGCATCAGGGGATTGTGGGTAATATGCTGTGCTGATCAATAAGGATCTGACATAAAGTGAAGATGTCAGTGTAAGATGTGATTTATTTTTGAGGAGATTGCATCATGCTGTGTGTTAGTAATTGTGTAATCATGGTGGAGTGATACGATGTAAGTAAAGAGAGTGATTTGTCACCTATAACTAGTGTATTATTCAAATCCATGCCCTCAGCCTTACATTAGGTTTATCTATAGTGTTCTGTATTGATCATACTTAAACTCTCTGAGTAGTAGTAAACATCATCATGTGAGTGAGAAGTGCACAGGAATAAACTGTGTGGTGAAGTAACAAGATGTTTGTGTCAGATCCAGTTTTACCTGGCTCAGATGTAGATTTAACAAACATCAGAATACAAGTCGGTGTTGTTTTGACATGAAATCCCCCTCCACACCCCGAACCCACCTCCCCTTCGCAAGCCAATCAGAGTCCAGCATCCAGTGTGCTGTTTACAAGTCCCACGCTACCATGACCAAGCAACAGACCCCCGCTAAACCCCTGGGACGGAGACGCAGGGACAGGGGACCGAGTGTTTCTCAACATCTTAGAGGAAATAAACAAACACCCAGGCCCTGACGCCAGCGGGATACTGACATGAGTCCTTCCTGACAGCTCTCAGAGTGAAGGAATTCCCTCTGCTGTCAGCGAGTCAGAGCTGACTGCGTTCCTACTCTGTAATACCAGTAATCAGATTATCGTCTTTTATTGAGTGGGAGTGTAGTGAGATTATATGTCATGTCTCCTCTGCTGCCCACTTCGTCTGTAAGGAAAAACCCTGCAGAGAGCTTCATAGCTGCAACTGGAGCTTGAGCAATAAACAAACCACAGTACCCAGAAAACATTTGGTGGAGCATTTCTTTCTCTTGGGGGATGGCTCGCTGCATGAAGACATCTGTGGTGTTTGAAAGAGTCAGAATATAAAATTAGAATATTTATAGCAGCTTTCGTGGTCGCTCTGATTGCTGTTTGTCTTCGGCTCGTTTGGTTCCGTTAACAAGCATCCTCCTGTTGAGCTGGATACAGAAAACCGTTTTTCGACTCCATTCATCGAGGAGTTAAAGATGATGATGTCACCAAGAGTGGCACAAGTGGAGCTCTGTAGAATATATCAATGGTTAGCATTTAGCAGCAATAAGCAGTCATTTAGGTGGAGAGAGAAGCCCTAATAATAGTCGTTCAGACGCTACCCCGTCATCAAGCCGTGTGTTGGTTCTCAGCTGACGGCTGACAGCTTAAGACAGGTCGATGATGATAGAGGAGTGTCACCTGTGCCTGCTTATTTTCTAACTGTCTGGTTTTTCAGTGATTCTACCCATTACATGTACAATATACGTGCACTCTTTAGCTGTGGTTAATGGAAATTTTTGCACTACAGCACGATATCTGTGGGAAAGTTCTCTCCTTGTTTCAACATTAAAATGCCCAAACACGTAACTGCAGCATCTCCGATGAAGCCATAGAAATGTATGACAATCATGTACAGCAGATGGGATAAAGGACTGAATAACACAGAAGAGAGAAAAGGGAAATTCCTGAAGGCAGCAAGATGTGAGCTTGTAGGTTCAATATGCTCATTGTATTATTGTTCCCTCTGTTTTGTTGGTCACAAACAGACCACACATCTCTGTCTGACCGCAGCAATCTCTGAACAGGTCTCAGCAACTGTGATCAGACTGTTTCTGCCCTTCACCTTTCTGTCGATCCAGTAAATAAAAGTAAAGGTCAAGAGACACTCAATTAAACACTGATAAAAAAGACTAAGAATAACTGAACAGACGACACATCTCTCTGTTTACATCCCACTTTAGTTAGTGGTCAAAGACTGTCTCTATGTACCTGTAAGAAGCTGAATGTTGTATCTGATGTTACCTCTGATATGTCTGAAAGCAATCATCAGTTCTTTAGTTTTGATTAAATTTATCTCCACAAATCTGTCATGAAGGGAAGACAGCAATACAGTGTTGCAAAAATAGCCTATAACTGTTTGTTGAATTATATCCCTCCCTAGCGGCCCAGTGGTAAATGCTTGAGAACCACTGATTCACAGTTTTCAATGATCAATGATTCTGTGTTATCTCTAACTACAGAACTAATACTTTATTGATCCTCATGAATCTCCATTATGTCAAAGGTCAGGGTTCTGAAGCAGGTTAAGATTTCTTGTTGCATAGACGGACTGCAGTCTAGACAAGTCCACTGATGTGTGGAAAAACACTGTGGATGTCTGTCTGTATAAAACTGCTGAGATATTTCAGTCTGGACCAAAGTAGTGGCCTCCCCACAGGCACTGCCATCTCCAGAGCCATGCTGCTAGCATGCCTAAAAACTGATAAAAACATCCTGAGGCAGCAACTGAGCTGAACTTTTGAAACCACACTTCTCTGGAAATCATGACTCTTAGTTTGTAAGTAGAACCAATTTTCCATCACATTGGCAAGATGCAGTATTAGCAGGAATTCAGGGTCTTGCGCCATGCTTAATGCTTATTAGCAATGGACTTTGAACCCGATCCAGCCTCCTTACTCACTGCACCACTACTTCTGCTGCATAAAAGTAGCGGTTACATCAGGTCTACCCAGCTGAAACAGCAATATCCTGTGATGAGCAGTCTTTAGCTCTTTGCCGCTGTTGCATAAACGCTGCCTCGTGCAGTGATGGAGCCCCCGGCTGTCTGTGTCTGCCAGATTATAGACCCAGCCACAGCCTCTTCACTCTACCCTTTGCAGTTCTTGGAGTTCCTCCTGTTCCTCCTCCATCTTGTGTCCCATGTCTCATCTCTCTTAATCCCACATCCACAATCCCCTCACTTCTCCCTCTCTGTCTCCCACTAATCCACCTCTAAACACAAGCTGCTGCTCATCCCTCGCCCTCTTCACTCTTCATCATCATTTTATAGCTGGACAGCAGCATTTAACATAACCTCAGCGGAGTGAATTATCCTCCGCACTTTACCCACACTGATTCCCCTCCATGCATTTAAGTAAATTTGATGATGCTTTAATATTATGCCCTGTAGACACTGGCTTTCTAACCAGATTCAGCATTTTATTAGTGGAGCTGCCAGTGTCAGATCTATGTGAATGGATTATATGGAGCTTTTAGCAGATATTATAGCCACAGCAGGGGTGACTTCTAATCATTTCAAACGTGCTTTTTATTGTTGAGTATTTTTGTGAGTTCTGTGTAATGCTCTGCTGCTTTGTTTTTTGCAGCACAGTGCTTTCAGGCACAATCAAGTGTATGTAGTTTTGGGACACCACCATACCCTCATGCCTTTTTCTGTTAGTTGCTGGTCTGTATATGCCTGAATTGGGTCTGGCCTGGGGTGGCAGTGCTGGCCTGATGTCTTGGCATCTCACTGACACTGTCTTTGTTCTCGTATTTTAGCTGCTGAATTCAAATCCAAAGCCGACCATGTTTATCTTAAAGCTGCTATAATCTTTATTATCAATGGAATGACTACATGTGTGTGAAAGGTGTCAGTCGTAGTTGATACTAATATTGCTTCGTGTCTGCTGGATGTGCAAATAGGTGATTCTTTGCATGTTTGTTATGACAACTTCATAAGTTGATAATATGTCAACATTGCGTTCCCAGCTCTTCTTCCCCAAAGGGTAAAATTTGAAGAAAGAAATCAGTTGCCTGTTTGAAACTTTGTATCCCTAGTGCTAGCGTAATGCTAATCCCATTGTCTGCTCCTTTCTGCCTCTGCAGGTCAGCCAAGGTAATGTACCAGGAGTGGAAAGTGCCTCCCTGGCCATGGACACAGAGGAGGGAGTGGAGGTGGTGTGGAATGAGGTGCTGTTCTCCGACAAGAAGGTCTTCAAAGCACAGGAGGTATTGTGACTCTTTTTGCCTAACAATTATTTAACTAAATTATCTTCTTTTCCTCTAACTTTATTTATATTTCAAGCTAAATGAATGGCCAACGCAATACTGTAGAAGAACAGGATTTTTGAATTACATATGCACAGTATATGGCATATGACATGTATTTTCCAGTATGATAAAGGTCAATATCTCCATCCATTAGTTTCATCGACCGCTACAGTACAGTCATCCTTTGTTTGGAGGTTTGCCTGCAGCCGTCTCCATGTGATGGCCCTGGCGCTGGCAGACAAAAGGAATTTTAAAGAGATATTTTATTCTGTTCTTAACTTCAAATGAACAGGACAAACCCAGAAAATGTGAAACTAGTCTACCATATTTTTTATTGCCTCCAGCATTTATTTCATCCCTTTGTATGAATTTCAGATTTAGAGTCACAAAATATCGTATTATGTTCTTGTGTTTGTCCGACTGAGCCTCAAACAGTTAATTACCATAGCAGACTAATAAATGAGGAAATATTGACACTTTTTTTGGAGTTACTCACTAATAGTTTTAGCTTTATTGGTACAGGCCAAGGGATTCTCGAGGTTATGTGAAGATGTGAACAAGCTCTGATATGTGTTTTCTAGGAGAAGATCAAGGAGATGTTTGAGAACCTGATGCAGGTCGAACACCCAAACATTGTTAAGTTCCACAAGTACTGGCTAGACATGAAGGAGAGCCAGGCTCGGGTAGGAAGTCTTTCCTTCTCGCTTTCTCCTTTTTTTCCCCACACACATATTCACACCTGTGAATGAACCGATCTTCCATCCTCCATCTGTGGCCCACAGGTTATATTCATTACAGAATACATGTCGTCGGGCAGCCTCAAGCAATTCCTGAAGAAAACTAAGAAGAACCACAGACTATGAATGTGAAGGTCAGTGTTTTTACTCTGGTCACATACTGTATTGGAGACTCAGCCTGTGTGTCCTGTGGTGGTGGTGGCACACGGTACTGCAGTCCAATCACTATTCAGATCCATATTTCCAACAGGATTAGAGATTATGTAACAGGACGCCTGGTGGCTCAGTCT
>NW_026116550.1:0-21696 GCF_001640805.2 Lates calcarifer
ATGGCCATGCAGTGATACCCGGTGTCTCAGAAGCAATTTGGAGTATATATGCAGGGCTTCTTTGTATTGTTTTCAAATACAGATGGAATAGCAGCTGGTTACTATGTGGCAATAAGTTCCATCAGGAAGATTCATTGGAGTCTAAATGTCCACTCATCAACTGCTAATGGCCTGCATGAATTTAAGATGGTGATTGTCTGTTGATTACGTGCAAAAAGGTGTGATTATTTACCAAGTCATTATCAAGGCCATTGAAACTTTGTGAAAACAAGGTGGAGTACTGTGGGAGTGGCTTCATTCAGTATTTAAGAGGGGCAGATCAGTGCAAGGAAATCCACTACAAC
This sequence comes from Lates calcarifer, assembly GCF_001640805.2. NCBI lineage: Eukaryota > Metazoa > Chordata > Actinopteri > Centropomidae > Lates > Lates calcarifer. The sequence continues at coordinate 345 of NW_026116550.1, forward strand.
AGGGATACAACGCAGGAAGATCATAAGAAAGGAAATCCACTACAACAGGGATACAATGCAGCAGAAACCACAAGAAACACCTGTATGATGGGTAAAATCATAAGAAAGATATAGTTCTTATTGACAATTTGTGTTATTGGCTCAACTTCAGCACTGACTATCTTTAGAATGGATTAAATGCTATGACTTTGGGTGACTGCACATAGCAAATACCACAGATTGTGGCTAGAGTATTATTATCAGATCAATATATAGAGATAGCTGTAATAGACAATATTGTTACCAACTCTGATCACTTCAAATGGAGGAATGGAATCAGTGCTTCTCTTTGGGGTTGTCTTGGTTGTGAGTTCTTCAACAAACATGGAGACTGCCATTTTACACCATTTTCACAGGATAAGCTAAGTACATCAATTTATCACCAACATTACCCTAACACAGGCACAGACTTGAATTTGGAAAGCAGTAAGTGCTATTTGTTGGGTAGTGTTGCTGATTTTGGAAGTCCCTGTTCTGTATCAAGAATTCATCATGGCACTCATTCTGTATATTAAAGCTGCCAGCAAAATATATTTAGAGATTTTTCTATATGTCACTACTATTACCCTAACTTGAGCATTGACTTTGACTACCAAATGCAGTAAGTGCTACTTGTTGGGGCAGTTTTAAGTGACAAAAGCAACTGACTACATCGAAAGCCATTTTCTTAATGGAGTCCAACTCTGATCACTTCAAATAGAGCCACTCGTGATTTCTGTCTTCATAAGTGCTTCTCTTTGGGGTTGTCTTGGTGTGAGTTCTTCAACAAACATGGAGACTGCCATTTTACACCATTTTCACAGGATAAGCTAAGTACATCAATTTATCACCAACATTACCCTAACACAGGCACAGACTTGAATTTGGAAAGCAGTAAGTGCTATTTGTTGGGGTAGTGTTGCTGATTTTGGAAGTCCCTGTTCTGTATCAAGAATTCATCATGGCACTCATTCTGTATATTAAAGCTGCCAGCAAAATATATTTAGAGATTTTTCTATATGTCACTACTATTACCCTAACTTGAGCATTGACTTTGACTACCAAATGCAGTAAGTGCTACTTGTTGGGCAGTTTTAAGTGACAAAAGCAACTGACTACATCGAAAGCCATTTTCTTAATGGAGTCCAACTCTGATCACTTCAAATAGAGCCACTCGTGATTTCTGTCTTCATAAGTGCTTTCTCTTTGGGGTTGTCTTGGTTGTGAGTTCTTCAACAAACATGGAGACTGCCATTTTACACCATTTTCACAGGATAAGCTAAGTACATCAATTTATCACCAACATTACCCTAACACAGGCACAGACTTGAATTTGGAAAGCAGTAAGTGCTATTTGTTGGGGTAGTGTTGCTGATTTTGGAAGTCCCTGTTCTGTATCAAGAATTCATCATGGCACTCATTCTGTATATTAAAGCTGCCAGCAAAATATATTTAAAGATTTTTCTATGTCACTACTATTACCCTAACTTGAGCATTGACTTTGACTACCAAATGCAGTAAGTGCTACTTGTTGGGGCAGTTTTAAGTGACAAAAGCAACTGACTACATCGAAAGCCATTTTCTTAATGGAGTCCAACTCTGATCACTTCAAATAGAGCCACTCATGATTTCTGTCTTCATAAGTGCTTCTCTTTGGGGTTGTCTTGGTTGTGAGTTCTTCAACAAACATGGAGACTGCCATTTTACACCATTTTCACAGGATAAGCTAAGTACATCAATTTATCACCAACATTACCCTAACACAGGCACAGACTTGAATTTGGAAAGCAGTAAGTGCTATTTGTTGGGGTAGTGTTGCTGATTTTGGAAGTCCCTGTTCTGTATCAAGAATTCATCATGGCACTCATTCTGTATATTAAAGCTGCCAGCAAAATATATTTAGAGATTTTTCTATATGTCACTACTATTACCCTAACTTGAGCATTGACTTTGACTACCAAATGCAGTAAGTGCTACTTGTTGGGGCAGTTTTAAGTGACAAAAGCAACTGACTACATCGAAAGCCATTTTCTTAATGGAGTCCAACTCTGATCACTTCAAATAGAGCCACTCGTGATTTCTGTCTTCATAAGTGCTTCTCTTTGGGGTTGTCTTGGTTGTGAGTTCTTCAACAAACATGGAGACTGCCATTTTACACCATTTTCACAGGATAAGCTAAGTACATCAATTTATCACCAACATTACCCTAACACAGGCACAGACTTGAATTTGGAAAGCAGTAAGTGCTATTTGTTGGGGCAGTTTTAAGTGACAAAAGCAACTGACTGCAACAGAAGATTTTAATGTTTATTCTATGGCCATGCAGTGATACCCGGTGTCTCAGAAGCAATTTGGAGTATATATGCAGGGCTTCTTTGTATTGTTTTCAAATACAGATGGAATAGCAGCTGGTTACTATGTGGCAATAAGTTCCATCAGGAAGATTCATTGGAGTCTAAATGTCCACTCATCAACTGCTAATGGCCTGCATGAATTTAAGATGGTGATTGTCTGTTGATTACGTGCAAAAAGGTGTGATTATTTACCAAGTCATTATCAAGGCCATTGAAACTTTGTGAAAAACAAGGTGGAGTACTGTGGGAGTGGCTTCATTCAGTATTTAAGAGGGGCAGATCAGTGCAAGGAAATCCACTACAACAGGGATACAACGCAGGAGAGATCATAAGAAAGGAAATCCACTACAACAGGGATACAATGCAGCAGAAACCACAAGAAACACCTGTATGATGGGTAAAATCATAAGAAAGATATAGTTCTTATTGACAATTTGTGTTATTGGCTCAACTTCAGCACTGACTATCTTTAGAATGGATTAAATGCTATGACTTTGGGTGACTGCACATAGCAAATACCACAGATTGTGGCTAGAGTATTATTATCAGATCAATATATAGAGATAGCTGTAATAGACAATATTGTTACCCAACTCTGATCACTTCAAATGGAGCCACTCATGATTTCTGTCTTCATAAGTGCTTCTCTTTGGGGTTGTCTTGGTTGTGAGTTCTTCAACAAACATGGAGACTGCCATTTTACACCATTTTCACAGGATAAGCTAAGTACATCAATTTATCACCAACATTACCCTAACACAGACTTGAATTTGGAAAGCAGTAAGTGCTATTTGTTGGGGTAGTGTTGCTGATTTTGGAAGTCCCTGTTCTGTATCAAGAATTCATCATGGCACTCATTCTGTATATTAAAGCTGCCAGCAAAATATATTTAGAGATTTTTCTATATGTCACTACTATTACCCTAACTTGAGCATTGACTTTGACTACCAAATGCAGTAAGTGCTACTTGTTGGGGCAGTTTTAAGTGACAAAAGCAACTGACTACATCGAAAGCCATTTTCTTAATGGAGTCCAACTCTGATCACTTCAAATAGAGCCACTCGTGATTTCTGTCTTCATAAGTGCTTCTCTTTGGGGTTGTCTTGGTTGTGAGTTCTTCAACAAACATGGAGACTGCCATTTTACACCATTTTCACAGGATAAGCTAAGTACATCAATTTATCACCAACATTACCCTAACACAGGCACAGACTTGAATTTGGAAAGCAGTAAGTGCTATTTGTTGGGGCAGTTTTAAGTGACAAAAGCAACTGACTGCAACAGAAGATTTTAATGTTTATTCTATGCCATGCAGTGATACCCGGTGTCTCAGAAGCAATTTGGAGTATATATGCAGGGCTTCTTTGTATTGTTTTCAAATACAGATGGAATAGCAGCTGGTTACTATGTGGCAATAAGTTCCATCAGGAAGATTCATTGGAGTCTAAATGTCCACTCATCAACTGCTAATGGCCTGCATGAATTTAAGATGGTGATTGTCTGTTGATTACGTGCAAAAAGGTGTGATTATTTACCAAGTCATTATCAAGGCCATTGAAACTTTGTGAAAAACAAGGTGAGTACTGTGGGAGTGGCTTCATTCAGTATTTAAGAGGGGCAGATCAGTGCAAGGAAATCCACTACAACAGGGATACAACGCAGGAAAGATCATAAGAAAGGAAATCCACTACAACAGGGATACAATGCAGCAGAAACCACAAGAAACACCTGTATGATGGGTAAAATCATAAGAAAGATATAGTTCTTATTGACAATTTGTGTTATTGGCTCAACTTCAGCACTGACTATCTTTTAGAATGGATTAAATGCTATGACTTTGGGTGACTGCACATAGCAAATACCACAGATTGTGGCTAGAGTATTATTATCAGATCAATATATAGAGATAGCTGTAATAGACAATATTGTTACCCAACTCTGATCACTTCAAATGGAGCCACTCATGATTTCTGTCTTCATAAGTGCTTCTCTTTGGGGTTGTCTTGGTTGTGAGTTCTTCAACAAACATGGAGACTGCCATTTTACACCATTTTCACAGGATAAGCTAAGTACATCAATTTATCACCAACATTACCCTAACACAGGCACAGACTTGAATTTGGAAAGCAGTAAGTGCTATTTGTTGGGGTAGTGTTGCTGATTTTGGAAGTCCCTGTTCTGTATCAAGAATTCATCATGGCACTCATTCTGTATATTAAAGCTGCCAGCAAAATATATTTAGAGATTTTTCTATATGTCACTACTATTACCCTAACTTGAGCATTGACTTTGACTACCAAATGCAGTAAGTGCTACTTGTTGGGGCAGTTTTAAGTGACAAAAGCAACTGACTACATCGAAAGCCATTTTCTTAATGGAGTCCAACTCTGATCACTTCAAATAGAGCCACTCGTGATTTCTGTCTTCATAAGTGCTTCTCTTTGGGGTTGTCTTGGTTGTGAGTTCTTCAACAAACATGGAGACTGCCATTTTACACCATTTTCACAGGATAAGCTAAGTACATCAATTTATCACCAACATTACCCTAACACAGGCACAGACTTGAATTTGGAAAGCAGTAAGTGCTATTGTTGGGGTAGTGTTGCTGATTTTGGAAGTCCCTGTTCTGTATCAAGAATTCATCATGGCACTCATTCTGTATATTAAAGCTGCCAGCAAAATATTTTAGAGATTTTTCTATATGTCACTACTATTACCCTAACTTGAGCATTGACTTTGACTACCAAATGCAGTAAGTGCTACTTGTTGGGGCAGTTTTAAGTGACAAAAGCAACTGACTACATCGAAAGCCATTTTCTTAATGGAGTCCAACTCTGATCACTTCAAATAGAGCCACTCGTGATTTCTGTCTTCATAAGTGCTTCTCTTTGGGGTTGTCTTGGTTGTGAGTTCTTCAACAAACATGGAGACTGCCATTTTACACCATTTTCACAGGATAAGCTAAGTACATCAATTATCACCAACATTACCCTAACACAGGCACAGACTTGAATTTGGAAAGCAGTAAGTGCTATTTGTTGGGGTAGTGTTGCTGATTTTGGAAGTCCCTGTTCTGTATCAAGAATTCATCATGGCACTCATTCTGTATATTAAAGCTGCCAGCAAAATATATTTAAAAGATTTTTCAATATGTCACTACTATTACCCTAACTTGAGCATTGACTTTGACTACCAAATGCAGTAAGTGCTACTTGTTGGGGCAGTTTTAAGTGACAAAAGCAACTGACTACATCGAAAGCCATTTTCTTAATGGAGTCCAACTCTGATCACTTCAAATAGAGCCACTCTGATTTCTGTCTTCATAAGTGCTTCTCTTTGGGGTTGTCTTGGTTGTGAGTTCTTCAACAAACATGGAGACTGCCATTTTACACCATTTTCACAGGATAAGCTAAGTACATCAATTTATCACCAACATTACCCTAACACAGGCACAGACTTGAATTTGGAAAGCAGTAAGTGCTATTTGTTGGGGTAGTGTTGCTGATTTTGGAAGTCCCTGTTCTGTATCAAGAATTCATCATGGCACTCATTCTGTATATTAAAGCTGCCAGCAAAATATATTTAGAGATTTTTCTATATGTCACTACTATTACCCTAACTTGAGCATTGACTTTGACTACCAAATGCAGTAAGTGCTACTTGTTGGGGCAGTTTTAAGTGACAAAAGCAACTGACTACATCGAAAGCCATTTTCTTAATGGAGTCCAACTCTGATCACTTCAAATAGAGCCACTCGTGATTTCTGTCTTCATAAGTGCTTCTCTTTGGGGTTGTCTTGGTTGTGAGTTCTTCAACAAACATGGAGACTGCCATTTTACACCATTTTCACAGGATAAGCTAAGTACATCAATTTATCACCAACATTACCCTAACACAGGCACAGACTTGAATTTGGAAAGCAGTAAGTGCTATTTGTTGGGGCAGTTTTAAGTGACAAAAGCAACTGACTGCAACAGAAGATTTCAATGTTTATTCTATGGCCATGCAGTGATACCCGGTGTCTCAGAAGCAATTTGGAGTATATATGCAGGGCTTCTTTGTATTGTTTTCAAATACAGATGGAATAGCAGCTGGTTACTATGTGGCAATAAGTTCCATCAGGAAGATTCATTGGAGTCTAAATGTCCACTCATCAACTGCTAATGGCCTGCATGAATTTAAGATGGTGATTGTCTGTTGATTACGTGCAAAAAGGTGTGATTATTTACCAAGTCATTATCAAGGCCATTGAAACTTTGTGAAAAACAAGGTGGAGTACTGTGGGAGTGGCTTCATTCAGTATTTAAGAGGGGCAGATCAGTGCAAGGAAATCCACTACAACAGGGATACAACGCAGGAGAGATCATAAGAAAGGAAATCCACTACAACAGGGATACAATGCAGCAGAAACCACAAGAAACACCTGTATGATGGGTAAAATCATAAGAAAGATATAGTTCTTATTGACAATTTGTGTTATTGGCTCAACTTCAGCACTGACTATCTTTAGAATGGATTAAATGCTATGACTTTGGGTGACTGCACATAGCAAATACCACAGATTGTGGCTAGAGAGTATTATTATCAGATCAATATATAGAGATAGCTGTAATAGACAATATTGTTACCCAACTCTGATCACTTCAAATGGAGCCACTCATGATTTCTGTCTTCATAAGTGCTTCTCTTTGGGGTTGTCTTGGTTGTGAGTTCTTCAACAAACATGGAGACTGCCATTTTACACCATTTTCACAGGATAAGCTAAGTACATCAATTTATCACCAACATTACCCTAACACAGCACAGACTTGAATTTGGAAAGCAGTAAGTGCTATTTGTTGGGGTAGTGTTGCTGATTTTGGAAGTCCCTGTTCTGTATCAAGAATTCATCATGGCACTCATTCTGTATATTAAAGCTGCCAGCAAAATATATTTAGAGATTTTTCTATATGTCACTACTATTACCCTAACTTGAGCATTGACTTTGACTACCAAATGCAGTAAGTGCTACTTGTTGGGCAGTTTTAAGTGACAAAAGCAACTGACTACATCGAAAGCCATTTTCTTAATGGAGTCCAACTCTGATCACTTCAAATAGAGCCACTCGTGATTTCTGTCTTCATAAGTGCTTCTCTTTGGGGTTGTCTTGTTGTGAGTTCTTCAACAAACATGGAGACTGCCATTTTACACCATTTTCACAGGATAAGCTAAGTACATCAATTTATCACCAACATTACCCTAACACAGGCACAGACTTGAATTTGGAAAGCAGTAAGTGCTATTTGTTGGGGCAGTTTAAGTGACAAAAGCAACTGACTGCAACAGAAGATTTTAATGTTTATTCTATGGCCATGCAGTGATACCCGGTGTCTCAGAAGCAATTTGGAGTATATATGCAGGGCTTCTTTGTATTGTTTTCAAATACAGATGGAATAGCAGCTGGTTACTATGTGCAATAAGTTCCATCAGGAAGATTCATTGGAGTCTAAATGTCCACTCATCAACTGCTAATGGCCTGCATGAATTTAAGATGGTGATTGTCTGTTGATTACGTGCAAAAAGGTGTGATTATTTACCAAGTCATTATCAAGGCCATTGAAACTTTGTGAAAAACAAGGTGGAGTACTGTGGGAGTGGCTTCATTCAGTATTTAAGAGGGGCAGATCAGTGCAAGGAAATCCACTACAACAGGGATACAACGCAGGAGAGATCATAAGAAAGGAAATCCACTACAACAGGGATACAATGCAGCAGAAACCACAAGAAACACCTGTATGATGGGTAAAATCATAAGAAAGATATAGTTCTTATTGACAATTTGTGTTATTGGCTCAACTTCAGCACTGACTATCTTTAGAATGGATTAAATGCTATGACTTTGGGTGACTGCACATAGCAAATACCACAGATTGTGGCTAGAGTATTATTATCAGATCAATATATAGAGATAGCTGTAATAGACATATTGTTACCCAACTCTGATCACTTCAAATGGAGCCACTCATGATTTCTGTCTTCATAAGTGCTTCTCTTTGGGGTTGTCTTGGTTGTGAGTTCTTCAACAAACATGGAGACTGCCATTTTACACCATTTTCACAGGATAAGCTAAGTACATCAATTTATCACCAACATTACCCTAACACAGGCACAGACTTGAATTTGGAAAGCAGTAAGTGCTATTTGTTGGGGTAGTGTTGCTGATTTTGGAAGTCCCTGTTCTGTATCAAGAATTCATCATGGCACTCATTCTGTATATTAAAGCTGCCAGCAAAATATATTTAGAGATTTTTCTATATGTCACTACTATTACCCTAACTTGAGCATTGACTTTGACTACCAAATGCAGTAAGTGCTACTTGTTGGGGCAGTTTTAAGTGACAAAAGCAACTGACTACATCGAAAGCCATTTTCTTAATGGAGTCCAACTCTGATCACTTCAAATAGAGCCACTCGTGATTTCTGTCTTCATAAGTGCTTCTCTTTGGGGTTGTCTTGGTTGTGAGTTCTTCAACAAACATGGAGACTGCCATTTTACACCATTTTCACAGGATAAGCTAAGTACATCAATTTATCACCAACATTACCCTAACACAGGCACAGACTTGAATTTGGAAAGCAGTAAGTGCTATTTGTTGGGGCAGTTTTAAGTGACAAAAGCAACTGACTGCAACAGAAGATTTTAATGTTTATTCTATGGCCATGCAGTGATACCCGGTGTCTCAGAAGCAATTTGGAGTATATATGCAGGGCTTCTTTGTATTGTTTTCAAATACAGATGGAATAGCAGCTGGTTACTATGTGGCAATAAGTTCCATCAGGAAGATTCATTGGAGTCTAAATGTCCACTCATCAACTGCTAATGGCCTGCATGAATTTAAGATGGTGATTGTCTGTTGATTACGTGCAAAAAGGTGTGATTATTTACCAAGTCATTATCAAGGCCATTGAAACTTTGTGAAAAACAAGGTGGAGTACTGTGGGAGTGGCTTCATTCAGTATTTAAGAGGGGCAGATCAGTGCAAGGAAATCCACTACAACAGGGATACAACGCAGGAAAGATCATAAGAAAGGAAATCCACTACAACAGGGATACAATGCAGCAGAAACCACAAGAAACACCTGTATGATGGGTAAAATCATAAGAAAGATATAGTTCTTATTGACAATTTGTGTTATTGGCTCAACTTCAGCACTGACTATCTTTAGAATGGATTAAATGCTATGACTTTGGGTGACTGCACATAGCAAATACCACAGATTGTGGCTAGAGTATTATTATCAGATCAATATATAGAGATAGCTGTAATAGACAATATTGTTACCCAACTCTGATCACTTCAAATGGAGCCACTCATGATTTCTGTCTTCATAAGTGCTTCTCTTTGGGGTTGTCTTGGTTGTGAGTTCTTCAACAAACATGGAGACTGCCATTTTACACCATTTTCACAGGATAAGCTAAGTACATCAATTTATCACCAACATTACCCTAACACAGGCACAGACTTGAATTTGGAAAGCAGTAAGTGCTATTTGTTGGGGTAGTGTTGCTGATTTTGGAAGTCCCTGTTCTGTATCAAGAATTCATCATGGCACTCATTCTGTATATTAAAGCTGCCAGCAAAATATATTTAGAGATTTTTCTATATGTCACTACTATTACCCTAACTTGAGCATTGACTTTGACTACCAAATGCAGTAAGTGCTACTTGTTGGGGCAGTTTTAAGTGACAAAAGCAACTGACTACATCGAAAGCCATTTTCTTAATGGAGTCCAACTCTGATCACTTCAAATAGAGCCACTCGTGATTTCTGTCTTCATAAGTGCTTCTCTTTGGGGTTGTCTTGGTTGTGAGTTCTTCAACAAACATGGAGACTGCCATTTTACACCATTTTCACAGGATAAGCTAAGTACATCAATTTATCACCAACATTACCCTAACACAGGCACAGACTTGAATTTGGAAAGCAGTAAGTGCTATTTGTTGGGTAGTGTTGCTGATTTTGGAAGTCCCTGTTCTGTATCAAGAATTCATCATGGCACTCATTCTGTATATTAAAGCTGCCAGCAAAATATATTTAGAGATTTTTCTATATGTCACTACTATTACCCTAACTTGAGCATTGACTTTGACTACCAAATGCAGTAAGTGCTACTTGTTGGGGCAGTTTTAAGTGACAAAAGCAACTGACTACATCGAAAGCCATTTTCTTAATGGAGTCCAACTCTGATCACTTCAAATAGAGCCACTCGTGATTTCTGTCTTCATAAGTGCTTCTCTTTGGGTTGTCTTGGTTGTGAGTTCTTCAACAAACATGGAGACTGCCATTTTACACCATTTTCACAGGATAAGCTAAGTACATCAATTTATCACCAACATTACCCTAACACAGGCACAGACTTGAATTGGAAAGCAGTAAGTGCTATTTGTTGGGTAGTGTTGCTGATTTTGGAAATCAAGAATTCATCATGGCACTCATTCTGTATATTAAAGCTGCCAGAAAATATATTTAAAGATTTTCAATATGTCACTACTATTACCCTAACTTGAGCATTGACTTTGACTACCAAATGCAGTAAGTGCTACTTGTTGGGGCAGTTTTAAGTGACAAAAGCAACTGACTACATCGAAAGCCATTTTCTTAATGGAGTCCAACTCTGATCACTTCAAATAGAGCCACTCATGATTTCTGTCTTCATAAGTGCTTCTCTTTGGGGTTGTCTTGGTTGTGAGTTCTTCAACAAACATGGAGACTGCCATTTTACACCATTTTCACAGGATAAGCTAAGTACATCAATTTATCACCAACATTACCCTAACACAGGCACAGACTTGAATTTGGAAAGCAGTAAGTGCTATTTGTTGGGGTAGTGTTGCTGATTTTGGAAGTCCCTGTTCTGTATCAAGAATTCATCATGGCACTCATTCTGTATATTAAAGCTGCCAGCAAAATATATTTAGAGATTTTTCTATATGTCACTACTATTACCCTAACTTGAGCATTGACTTTGACTACCAAATGCAGTAAGTGCTACTTGTTGGGGCAGTTTTAAGTGACAAAAGCAACTGACTACATCGAAAGCCATTTTCTTAATGGAGTCCAACTCTGATCACTTCAAATAGAGCCACTCGTGATTTCTGTCTTCATAAGTGCTTCTCTTTGGGGTTGTCTTGGTTGTGAGTTCTTCAACAAACATGGAGACTGCCATTTTACACCATTTTCACAGGATAAGCTAAGTACATCAATTTATCACCAACATTACCCTAACACAGGCACAGACTTGAATTTGGAAAGCAGTAAGTGCTATTTGTTGGGGCAGTTTTAAGTGACAAAAGCAACTGACTGCAACAGAAGATTTTAATGTTTATTCTATGGCCATGCAGTGATACCCGGTGTCTCAGAAGCAATTTGGAGTATATATGCAGGGCTTCTTTGTATTGTTTTCAAATACAGATGGAATAGCAGCTGGTTACTATGTGGCAATAAGTTCCATCAGGAAGATTCATTGGAGTCTAAATGTCCACTCATCAACTGCTAATGGCCTGCATGAATTTAAGATGGTGATTGTCTGTTGATTACGTGCAAAAAGGTGTGATTATTTACCAAGTCATTATCAAGGCCATTGAAACTTTGTGAAAAACAAGGTGGAGTACTGTGGGAGTGGCTTCATTCAGTATTTAAGAGGGGCAGATCAGTGCAAGGAAATCCACTACAACAGGGATACAACGCAGGAGAGATCATAAGAAAGGAAATCCACTACAACAGGGATACAATGCAGCAGAAACCACAAGAAACACCTGTATGATGGGTAAAATCATAAGAAAGATATAGTTCTTATTGACAATTTGTGTTATTGGCTCAACTTCAGCACTGACTATCTTTAGAATGGATTAAATGCTATGACTTTGGGTGACTGCACATAGCAAATACCACAGATTGTGGCTAGAGTATTATTATCAGATCAATATATAGAGATAGCTGTAATAGACAATATTGTTACCCAACTCTGATCACTTCAAATGGAGCCACTCATGATTTCTGTCTTCATAAGTGCTTCTCTTTGGGGTTGTCTTGGTTGTGAGTTCTTCAACAAACATGGAGACTGCCATTTTACACCATTTTCACAGGATAAGCTAAGTACATCAATTTATCACCAACATTACCCTAACACAGGCACAGACTTGAATTTGGAAAGCAGTAAGTGCTATTTGTTGGGGTAGTGTTGCTGATTTTGGAAGTCCCTGTTCTGTATCAAGAATTCATCATGGTCATTCTGTATATTAAAGCTGCCAGCAAAATATATTTAGAGATTTTCTATATGTCACTACTATTACCCTAACTTGAGCATTGACTTTGACTACCAAATGCAGTAAGTGCTACTTGTTGGGGCAGTTTTAAGTGACAAAAGCAACTGACTACATCGAAAGCCATTTTCTTAATGGAGTCCAACTCTGATCACTTCAAATAGAGCCACTCATGATTTCTGTCTTCATAAGTGCTTCTCTTGGGTTGTCTTGGTTGTGAGTTCTTCAACAAACATGGAGACTGCCATTTTACACCATTTTCACAGGATAAGCTAAGTACATCAATTTATCACCAACATTACCCTAACACAGGCACAGACTTGAATTTGGAAAGCAGTAAGTGCTATTTGTTGGGGTAGTGTTGCTGATTTTGGAAGTCCCTGTTCTGTATCAAGAATTCATCATGGCACTCATTCTGTATATTAAAGCTGCCAGCAAATATATTTAGAGATTTTCTATATGTCACTACTATTACCCTAACTTGAGCATTGACTTTGACTACCAAATGCAGTAAGTGCTACTTGTTGGGGCAGTTTTAAGTGACAAAAGCAACTGACTACATCGAAAGCCATTTTCTTAATGGAGTCCAACTCTGATCACTTCAAATAGAGCCACTCGTGATTTCTGTCTTCATAAGTGCTTCTCTTTGGGTTGTCTTGGTTGTGAGTTCTTCAACAAACATGGAGACTGCCATTTTACACCATTTTCACAGGATAAGCTAAGTACATCAATTTATCACCAACATTACCCTAACACAGGCACAGACTTGAATTTGGAAAGCAGTAAGTGCTATTTGTTGGGGCAGTTTTAAGTGACAAAAGCAACTGACTGCAACAGAAGATTTTAATGTTTATTCTATGGCCATGCAGTGATACCCGGTGTCTCAGAAGCAATTTGGAGTATATGCAGGGCTTCTTTGTATTGTTTTCAAATACAGATGGAATAGCAGCTGGTTACTATGTGGCAATAAGTTCCATCAGGAAGATTCATTGGAGTCTAAATGTCCACTCATCAACTGCTAATGGCCTGCATGAATTTAAGATGGTGATTGTCTGTTGATTACGTGCAAAAAGGTGTGATTATTTACCAAGTCATTATCAAGGCCATTGAAACTTTGTGAAAAACAAGGTGGAGTACTGTGGGAGTGGCTTCATTCAGTATTTAAGAGGGGCAGATCAGTGCAAGGAAATCCACTACAACAGGGATACAACGCAGGAGAGATCATAAGAAAGGAAATCCACTACAACAGGGATACAATGCAGCAGAAACCACAAGAAACACCTGTATGATGGGTAAAATCATAAGAAAGATATAGTTCTTATTGACAATTTGTGTTATTGGCTCAACTTCAGCACTGACTATCTTTAGAATGGATTAAATGCTATGACTTTGGGTGACTGCACATAGCAAATACCACAGATTGTGGCTAGAGTATTATTATCAGATCAATATATAGAGATAGCTGTAATAGACAATATTGTTACCCAACTCTGATCACTTCAAAATGGAGCCACTCATGATTTCTGTCTTCATAAGTGCTTCTCTTTGGGTTGTCTTGGTTTGTGAAACAAACATGGAGACTGCCATTTTACACCATTTTCACAGGATAAGCTAAGTACATCAATTTATCACCAACATTACCCTAACACAGGCACAGACTTGAATTTGGAAAGCAGTAAGTGCTATTTGTTGGGGTAGTGTTGCTGATTTTGGAAGTCCCTGTTCTGTATCAAGAATTCATCATGGCACTCATTCTGTATATTAAAGCTGCCAGCAAAATATATTTAGAGATTTTTCTATATGTCACTACTATTACCCTAACTTGAGCATTGACTTTGACTACCAAATGCAGTAAGTGCTACTTGTTGGGGCAGTTTTAAGTGACAAAAGCAACTGACTACATCGAAAGCCATTTTCTTAATGGAGTCCAACTCTGATCACTTCAAATAGAGCCACTCGTGATTTCTGTCTTCATAAGTGCTTCTCTTTGGGGTTGTCTTGGTTGTGAGTTCTTCAACAAACATGGAGACTGCCATTTTACACCATTTTCACAGGATAAGCTAAGTACATCAATTTATCACCAACATTACCCTAACACAGGCACAGACTTGAATTTGGAAAGCAGTAAGTGCTATTTGTTGGGGCAGTTTTAAGTGACAAAAGCAACTGACTGCAACAGAAGATTTTAATGTTTATTCTATGGCCATGCAGTGATACCCGGTGTCTCAGAAGCAATTTGGAGTATATATGCAGGGCTTCTTTGTATTGTTTTCAAATACAGATGAATAGCAGCTGGTTACTATGTGGCAATAAGTTCCATCAGGAAGATTCATTGGAGTCTAAATGTCCACTCATCAACTGCTAATGGCCTGCATGAATTTAAGATGGTGATTGTCTGTTGATTACGTGCAAAAAGGTGTGATTATTTACCAAGTCATTATCAAGGCCATTGAAACTTTGTGAAAAACAAGGTGGAGTACTGTGGGAGTGGCTTCATTCAGTATTTAAGAGGGGCAGATCAGTGCAAGGAAATCCACTACAACAGGGATACAACGCAGGAGAGATCATAAGAAAGGAAATCCACTACAACAGGGATACAATGCAGCAGAAACCACAAGAAACACCTGTATGATGGGTAAAATCATAAGAAAGATATAGTTCTTATTGACAATTTGTGTTATTGGCTCAACTTCAGCACTGACTATCTTTAGAATGGATTAAATGCTATGACTTTGGGTGACTGCACATAGCAAATACCACAGATTGTGGCTAGAGTATTATTATCAGATCAATATATAGAGATAGCTGTAATAGACAATATTGTTACCCAACTCTGATCACTTCAAATGGAGCCACTCATGATTTCTGTCTTCATAAGTGCTTCTCTTTGGGGTTGTCTTGGTTGTGAGTTGTTCAACAAACATGGAGACTGCCATTTTACACCATTTTCACAGGATAAGCTAAGTACATCAATTTATCACCAACATTACCCTAACACAGGCACAGACTTGAATTTGGAAAGCAGTAAGTGCTATTTGTTGGGGTAGTGTTGCTGATTTTGAAGTCCCTGTTCTGTATCAAGAATTCATCATGGCACTCATTCTGTATATTAAAGCTGCCAGCAAAATATATTTAGAGATTTTTCTATATGTCACTACTATTACCCTAACTTGAGCATTGACTTTGACTACCAAATGCAGTAAGTGCTACTTGTTGGGCAGTTTTAAGTGACAAAAGCAACTGACTACATCGAAAGCCATTTTCTTAATGGAGTCCAACTCTGATCACTTCAAATAGAGCCACTCGTGATTCTGTCTTCATAAGTGCTTCTCTTTGGGGTTGTCTTGGTTGTGAGTTCTTCAAACAAACATGGAGACTGCCATTTTACACCATTTTCACAGGATAAGCTAAGTACATCAATTTATCACCAACATTACCCTAACACAGGCACAGACTTGAATTTGGAAAGCAGTAAGTGCTATTTGTTGGGGCAGTTTTAAGTGACAAAAGCAACTGACTGCAACAGAAGATTTTAATGTTTATTCTATGGCCATGCAGTGATACCCGGTGTCTCAGAAGCAATTTGGAGTATATATGCAGGGCTTCTTTGTATTGTTTTCAAATACAGATGGAATAGCAGCTGGTTACTATGTGGCAATAAGTTCCATCAGGAAGATTCATTGGAGTCTAAATGTCCACTCATCAACTGCTAATGGCCTGCATGAATTTAAGATGGTGATTGTCTGTTGATTACGTGCAAAAAGGTGTGATTATTTACCAAGTCATTATCAAGGCCATTGAAACTTTGTGAAAAACAAGGTGGAGTACTGTGGGAGTGGCTTCATTCAGTATTTAAGAGGGGCAGATCAGTGCAAGGAAATCCACTACAACAGGGATACAACGCAGGAGAGATCATAAGAAAGGAAATCCACTACAACAGGGATACAATGCAGCAGAAACCACAAGAAACACCTGTATGATGGGTAAAATCATAAGAAAGATATAGTTCTTATTGACAATTTGTGTTATTGGCTCAACTTCAGCACTGACTATCTTTAGAATGGATTAAATGCTATGACTTTGGGTGACTGCACATAGCAAATACCACAGATTGTGGCTAGAGTATTATTATCAGATCAATATATAGAGATAGCTGTAATAGACAATATTGTTACCCAACTCTGATCACTTCAAATGGAGCCACTCATGATTTCTGTCTTCATAAGTGCTTCTCTTTGGGGTTGTCTTGGTTGTGAGTTCTTCAACAAACATGGAGACTGCCATTTTACACCATTTTCACAGGATAAGCTAAGTACATCAATTTATCACCAACATTACCCTAACACAGGCACAGACTTGAATTTGGAAAGCAGTAAGTGCTATTTGTTGGGGTAGTGTTGCTGATTTTGGAAGTCCCTGTTCTGTATCAAGAATTCATCATGGCACTCATTCTGTATATTAAAGCTGCCAGCAAAATATATTTAGATTTTTCTATATGTCACTACTATTACCCTAACTTGAGCATTGACTTTGACTACCAAATGCAGTAAGTGCTACTTGTTGGGGCAGTTTTAAGTGACAAAAGCAACTGACTACATCGAAAGCCATTTTCTTAATGGAGTCCAACTCTGATCACTTCAAATAGAGCCACTTGATTTCTGTCTTCATAAGTGCTTCTCTTTGGGGTTGTCTTGGTTGTGAGTTCTTCAACAAACATGGAGACTGCCATTTTACACCATTTTCACAGGATAAGCTAAGTACATCAATTTATCACCAACATTACCCTAACACAGGCACAGACTTGAATTTGGAAAGCAGTAAGTGCTATTTGTTGGGTAGAAGGGCAGAAAGCTCTATATGTGTCTTTGACTAATGCAGTAAGTGCTACTTGTTGGGGCAGTTTTAAGTGACAAAGCAACTGGAAAGAATGTCCAACTCTGATCACTTCAAATAGAGCCACTCATGATTTCTGTCTTCATAAGTGCTTCTCTTTGGGGTTGTCTTGGTTGTGAGTTCTTCAACAAACATGGAGACTGCCATTTTACACCATTTTCACAGGATAAGCTAAGTACATCAATTTATCACCAACATTACCCTAACACAGGCACAGACTTGAATTTGGAAAGCAGTAAGTGCTATTTGTTGGGGTAGTGTTGCTGATTTTGGAAGTCCCTGTTCTGTATCAAGAATTCATCATGGCACTCATTCTGTATATTAAAGCTGCCAGCAAAATATATTTAAGATTTTTTCAATATGTCACTACTATTACCCTAACTTGAGCATTGACTTTGACTACCAAATGCAGTAAGTGCTACTTGTTGGGCAGTTTTAAGTGACAAAAGCAACTGACTACATCGAAAGCCATTTTCTTAATGGAGTCCAACTCTGATCACTTCAAATAGAGCCACTCATGATTTCTGTCTTCATAAGTGCTTCTCTTTGGGGTTGTCTTGGTTGTGAGTTCTTCAACAAACATGGAGACTGCCATTTTACACCATTTTCACAGGATAAGCTAAGTACATCAATTTATCACCAACATTACCCTAACACAGGCACAGACTTGAATTTGGAAAGCAGTAAGTGCTATTTGTTGGGGGTAGTGTTGCTGATTTTGGAAGTCCCTGTTCTGTATCAAGAATTCATCATGGCACTCATTCTGTATATTAAAGCTGCCAGCAAAATATATTTAGAGATTTTTCTATATGTCACTACTATTACCCTAACTTGAGCATTGACTTTGACTACCAAATGCAGTAAGTGCTACTTGTTGGGGCAGTTTTAAGTGACAAAAGCAACTGACTACATCGAAAGCCATTTTCTTAATGGAGTCCAACTCTGATCACTTCAAATAGAGCCACTCTGATTTCTGTCTTCATAAGTGCTTCTCTTTGGGTTGTCTTGGTTGTGAGTTCTTCAACAAACATGGAGACTGCCATTTTACACCATTTTCACAGGATAAGCTAAGTACATCAATTTATCACCAACATTACCCTAACACAGGCACAGACTTGAATTTGGAAAGCAGTAAGTGCTATTTGTTGGGGCAGTTTTAAGTGACAAAAGCAACTGACTGCAACAGAAGATTTTAATGTTTATTCTATGGCCATGCAGTGATACCCGGTGTCTCAGAAGCAATTTGGAGTATATGCAGGGCTTCTTTGTATTGTTTTCAAATACAGATGGAATAGCAGCTGGTTACTATGTGGCAATAAGTTCCATCAGGAAGATTCATTGGAGTCTAAATGTCCACTCATCAACTGCTAATGGCCTGCATGAATTTAAGATGGTGATTGTCTGTTGATTACGTGCAAAAAGGTGTGATTATTTACCAAGTCATTATCAAGGCCATTGAAACTTTGTGAAAAACAAGGTGGAGTACTGTGGGAGTGGCTTCATTCAGTATTTAAGAGGGGCAGATCAGTGCAAGGAAATCCACTACAACAGGGATACAACGCAGGAGATCATAAGAAAGGAAATCCACTACAACAGGGATACAATGCAGCAGAAACCACAAGAAACACCTGTATGATGGGTAAAATCATAAGAAAGATATAGTTCTTATTGACAATTTGTGTTATTGGCTCAACTTCAGCACTGACTATCTTTAGAATGGATTAAATGCTATGACTTTGGGTGACTGCACATAGCAAATACACAGATTGTGGCTAGAGTATTATTATCAGATCAATATATAGAGATAGCTGTAATAGACAATATTGTTACCCAACTCTGATCACTTCAAATGGAGCCACTCATGATTTCTGTCTTCATAAGTGCTTCTCTTTGGGGTGTCTTGGTTGTGAGTTCTTCAACAAACATGGAGACTGCCATTTTACACCATTTTCACAGGATAAGCTAAGTACATCAATTTATCACCAACATTACCCTAACACAGGCACAGACTTGAATTTGGAAAGCAGTAAGTGCTATTTGTTGGGGTAGTGTTGCTGATTTTGGAAGTCCCTGTTCTGTATCAAGAATTCATCATGGCACTCATTCTGTATATTAAAGCTGCCAGCAAAATATATTTAGAGATTTTTCTATATGTCACTACTATTACCCTAACTTGAGCATTGACTTTGACTACCAAATGCAGTAAGTGCTACTTGTTGGGGCAGTTTTAAGTGACAAAAGCAACTGACTACATCGAAAGCCATTTTCTTAATGGAGTCCAACTCTGATCACTTCAAATAGAGCCACTCGTGATTTCTGTCTTCATAAGTGCTTCTCTTTGGGGTTGTCTTGGTTGTGAGTTCTTCAACAAACATGGAGACTGCCATTTTACACCATTTTCACAGGATAAGCTAAGTACATCAATTTATCACCAACATTACCCTAACACAGGCACAGACTTGAATTTGGAAAGCAGTAAGTGCTATTTGTTGGGCAGTTTTAAGTGACAAAAGCAACTGACTGCAACAGAAGATTTTTAATGTTTATTCTATGGCCATGCAGTGATACCCGGTGTCTCAGAAGCAATTTGGAGTATATATGCAGGGCTTCTTTGTATTGTTTTCAAATACAGATGGAATAGCAGCTGGTTACTATGTGGCAATAAGTTCCATCAGGAAGATTCATTGGAGTCTAAATGTCCACTCATCAACTGCTAATGGCCTGCATGAATTTAAGATGGTGATTGTCTGTTGATTACGTGCAAAAAGGTGTGATTATTTACCAAGTCATTATCAAGGCCATTGAAACTTTGTGAAAAACAAGGTGGAGTACTGTGGGAGTGGCTTCATTCAGTATTTAAGAGGGGCAGATCAGTGCAAGGAAATCCACTACAACAGGGATACAACGCAGGAGATCATAAGAAAGGAAATCCACTACAACAGGGATACAATGCAGCAGAAACCACAAGAAACACCTGTATGATGGGTAAAATCATAAGAAAGATATAGTTCTTATTGACAATTTGTGTTATTGGCTCAACTTCAGCACTGACTATCTTTAGAATGGATTAAATGCTATGACTTTGGGTGACTGCACATAGCAAATACCACAGATTGTGGCTAGAGTATTATTATCAGATCAATATATAGAGATAGCTGTAATAGACAATATTGTTACCCAACTCTGATCACTTCAAATGGAGCCACTCATGATTTCTGTCTTCATAAGTGCTTCTCTTTGGGGTTGTCTTGGTTGTGAGTTCTTCAACAAACATGGAGACTGCCATTTTACACCATTTTCACAGGATAAGCTAAGTACATCAATTTATCACCAACATTACCCTAACACAGGCACAGACTTGAATTTGGAAAGCAGTAAGTGCTATTTGTTGGGGTAGTTGCTGATTTTGGAAGTCCCTGTTCTGTATCAAGAATTCATCATGGCACTCATTCTGTATATTAAAGCTGCCAGCTTTTCTATATGTCACTACTATTACCCTAACTTGAGCATTGACTTTGACTACCAAATGCAGTAAGTGCTACTTGTTGGGCAGTTTTAAGTGACAAAAGCAACTGACTACATCGAAAGCCATTTTCTTAATGGAGACTCTGATCACTTCAAATAGAGCCACTCATTTCTGTCTTCATAAGTGCTTCTCTTTGGGTTGTCTTGGTTGTGAGTTCTTCAACAAACATGGAGACTGCCATTTTACACCATTTTCACAGGATAAGCTAAGTACATCAATTTATCACCAACATTACCTAACACAGGCACAGACTTGAA
>NW_026116551.1:0-13183 GCF_001640805.2 Lates calcarifer
ATGCAGTGATACCCGGTGTCTCAGAAGCAATTTGGAGTATATATGCAGGGCTTCTTTGTATTGTTTTCAAATACAGATGGAATAGCAGCTGGTTACTATGTGGCAATAAGTTCCATCAGGAAGATTCATTGGAGTCTAAATGTCCACTCATCAACTGCTAATGGCCTGCATGAATTTAAGATGGTGATTGTCTGTTGATTACGTACAAAAAGGTGTGATTATTTACCAAGTCATTATCAAGGCCATTGAAACTTTGTGAAAAACAAGGTGGAGTACTGTGGGAGTGGCTTCATTCAGTATTTAAGAGGGGCAGATCAGTGCAAGGAAATCCACTACAACAGGGATACAACGCAGGAGAGATCATAAGAAAGGAAATCCACTACAACAGGGATACAATGCAGCAGAAACCACAAGAAACACCTGTATGATGGGTAAAATCATAAGAAAGATATAGTTCTTATTGACAATTTGTGTTATTGGCTCAACTTCAGCACTGACTATCTTTAGAATGGATTAAATGCTATGACTTTGGGTGACTGCACATAGCAAATACCACAGATTGTGGCTAGAGTATTATTATCAGATCAATATATAGAGATAGCTGTAATAGACAATATTGTTACCCAACTCTGATCACTTCAAATGGAGCCACTCATGATTTCTGCACTTCATAAGTGCTTCTCTTTGGGGTTGTCTTGGTTGTGAGTTGTTCAACAAACATGGAGACTGCCATTTTACACCATTTTCACAGGATAAGCTAAGTACATCAATTTATCACCAACATTACCCTAACACAGGCACAGACATGAATTTGGAAAGCAGTAAGTGCTATTTGTTGGGGTAGTGTTGCTGATTTTGGAAGTCCCTGTTCTGTATCAAGAATTCATCATGGCACTCATTCTGTATATTAAAGCTGCCAGCAAAATATATTTAAAAGATTTTTCAATATGTCACTACTATTACCCCAACTTGAGCATTGACTTTGACTACCAAATGCAGTAAGTGCTACTTGTTGGGGCAGTTTTAAGTGACAAAAGCAACTGACTACATCGAAAGCCATTTTCTTAATGGAGTCCAACTCTGATCACTTCAAATAGAGCCACTCATGATTTCTGTCTTCATAAGTGCTTCTCTTTGGGGTTGTCTTGGTTGTGAGTTCTTCAACAAACATGGAGACTGCCATTTTACACCATTTTCACAGGATAAGCTAAGTACATCAATTTATCACCAACATTACCCTAACACAGGCACAGACATGAATTTGGAAAGCAGTAAGTGCTATTTGTTGGGGTAGTGTTGCTGATTTTGGAAGTCCCTGTTCTGTATCAAGAATTCATCATGGCACTCATTCTGTATATTAAAGCTGCCAGCAAAATATATTTAAAAGATTTTTCAATATGTCACTACTATTACCCCAACTTGAGCATTGACTTTGACTACCAAATGCAGTAAGTGCTACTTGTTGGGGCAGTTTTAAGTGACAAAAGCAACTGACTACATCGAAAGCCATTTTCTTAATGGAGTCCAACTCTGATCACTTCAAATAGAGCCACTCATGATTTCTGTCTTCATAAGTGCTTCTCTTTGGGGTTGTCTTGTTGTGAGTTGTTCAACAAACATGGAGACTGCCATTTTACACCATTTTCACAGGATAAGCTAAGTACATCAATTTATCACCAACATTACCCTAACACAGGCACAGACTTGAATTTGGAAAGCAGTAAGTGCTATTTGTTGGGGCAGTTTTAAGTGACAAAAGCAACTGACTGCAACAGAAGATTTCAATGTTTATTCTATGGCCATGCAGTGATACCCGGTGTCTCAGAAGCAATTTGGAGTATATATGCAGGGCTTCTTTGTATTGTTTTCAAATACAGATGGAATAGCAGCTGGTTACTATGTGGCAATAAGTTCCATCAGGAAGATTCATTGGAGTCTAAATGTCCACTCATCAACTGCTAATGGCCTGCATGAATTTAAGATGGTGATTGTCTGTTGATTACGTACAAAAAGGTGTGATTATTTACCAAGTCATTATCAAGGCCATTGAAACTTTGTGAAAAACAAGGTGGAGTACTGTGGGAGTGGCTTCATTCAGTATTTAAGAGGGGCAGATCAGTGCAAGGAAATCCACTACAACAGGGATACAACGCAGGAGAGATCATAAGAAAGGAAATCCACTACAACAGGGATACAATGCAGCAGAAACCACAAGAAACACCTGTATGATGGGTAAAATCATAAGAAAGATATAGTTCTTATTGACAATTTGTGTTATTGGCTCAACTTCAGCACTGACTATCTTTAGAATGGATTAAATGCTATGACTTTGGGTGACTGCACATAGCAAATACCAGATTGTGGCTAGAGTATTATTATCAGATCAATATATAGAGATAGCTGTAATAGACAATATTGTTACCCAACTCTGATCACTTCAAATGGAGCCACTCATGATGATTTCTGCACTTCATAAGTGCTTCTCTTTGGGGTTGTCTTGGTTGTGAGTTGTTCAACAAACATGGAGACTGCCATTTTACACCATTTTCACAGGATAAGCTAAGTACATCAATTTATCACCAACATTACCCTAACACAGGCACAGACTTGAATTTGGAAAGCAGTAAGTGCTATTTGTTGGGGTAGTGTTGCTGATTTTGGAAGTCCCTGTTCTGTATCAAGAATTCATCATGGCACTCATTCTGTATATTAAAGCTGCCAGCAAAATATATTTAGAGATTTTTCTATATGTCACTACTATTACCTAACTTGAGCATTGACTTTGACTACCAAATGCAGAAGTGCTACTTGTTGGGGCAGTTTTAAGTGACAAAAGCAACTGACTACATCGAAAGCCATTTTCTTAATGGAGTCCAACTCTGATCACTTCAAATAGAGCCACTCGTGATTTCTGTCTTCATAAGTGCTTCTCTTTGGGGTTGTCTTGGTTGTGAGTTCTTCAACAAACATGGAGACTGCCATTTTACACCCATTTT
Organism: Lates calcarifer; assembly: GCF_001640805.2. NCBI lineage: Eukaryota > Metazoa > Chordata > Actinopteri > Centropomidae > Lates > Lates calcarifer. The sequence continues at coordinate 2,997 of NW_026116551.1, forward strand.
CACAGGATAAGCTAAGTACATCAATTTATCACCAACATTACCCTAACACAGGCACAGACTTGAATTTGGAAAGCAGTAAGTGCTATTTGTTGGGGCAGTTTTAAGTGACAAAAGCAACTGACTGCAACAGAAGATTTCAATGTTTATTCTATGGCCATGCAGTGATACCCGGTGTCCCAGAAGCAATTTGGAGTATATATGCAGGGCTTCTTTGTATTGTTTTCAAATACAGATGGAATAGCAGCTGGTTACTATGTGGCAATAAGTTCCATCAGGAAGATTCATTGGAGTCTAAATGTCCACTCATCAACTGCTAATGGCCTGCATGAATTTAAGATGGTGATTGTCTGTTGATTACGTGCAAAAAGGTGTGATTATTTACCAAGTCATTATCAAGGCCATTGAAACTTTGTGAAAAACAAGGTGGAGTACTGTGGGAGTGGCTTCATTCAGTATTTAAGAGGGGCAGATCAGTGCAAGGAAATCCACACAACAGGGATACAATGCAGCAGAAACCACAAGAAACACCTGTATGATGGGTAAAATCATAAGAAAGATATAGTTCTTATTGACAATTTGTGTTATTGGCTCAACTTCAGCACTGACTATCTTTAGAATGGATTAAATGCTATGACTTTGGGTGACTGCACATAGCAAATACCACAGATTGTGGCTAGAGTATTATTATCAGATCAATATATAGAGATAGCTGTAATAGACAATATTGTTACCCAACTCTGATCACTTCAAATGGAGCCACTCATGATTTCTGCACTTCATAAGTGCTTCTCTTTGGGGTTGTCTTGGTTGTGAGTTGTTCAACAAACATGGAGACTGCCATTTTACACCATTTTCACAGGATAAGCTAAGTACATCAATTTATCACCAACATTACCCTAACACAGGCACAGACATGAATTTGGAAAGCAGTAAGTGCTATTTGTTGGGGTAGTGTTGCTGATTTTGGAAGTCCCTGTTCTGTATCAAGAATTCATCATGGCACTCATTCTGTATATTAAAGCTGCCAGCAAAATATATTTAAAAGATTTTTCAATATGTCACTACTATTACCCAACTTGAGCATTGACTTTGACTACCAAATGCAGTAAGTGCTACTTGTTGGGGCAGTTTTAAGTGACAAAAGCAACTGACTACATCGAAAGCCATTTTCTTAATGGAGTCCAACTCTGTTCACTTCAAATAGAGCCACTCATGATTTCTGTCTTCATAAGTGCTTCTCTTTGGGGTTGTCTTGGTTGTGAGTTGTTCAACAAACATGGAGACTGCCATTTTACACCATTTTCACAGGATAAGCTAAGTACATCAATTTATCACCAACATTACCCTAACACAGGCACAGACATGAATTTGGAAAGCAGTAAGTGCTATTTGTTGGGGTAGTGTTGCTGATTTTGGAAGTCCCTGTTCTGTATCAAGAATTCATCATGGCACTCATTCTGTATATTAAAGCTGCCAGCAAAATATATTTAAAAGATTTTTCAATATGTCACTACTATTACCCCAACTTGAGCATTGACTTTGACTACCAAATGCAGTAAGTGCTACTTGTTGGGGCAGTTTTAAGTGACAAAAGCAACTGACTACATCGAAAGCCATTTTCTTAATGGAGTCCAACTCTGATCACTTCAAATAGAGCCACTCGTGATTTCTGTCTTCATAAGTGCTTCTCTTTGGGGTTGTCTTGGTTGTGAGTTCTTCAACAAACATGGAGACTGCCATTTTACACCATTTTCACAGGATAAGCTAAGTACATCAATTTATCACCAACATTACCCTAACACAGGCACAGACTTGAATTTGGAAAGCAGTAAGTGCTATTTGTTGGGCAGTTTTAAGTGACAAAAGCAACTGACTGCAACAGAAGATTTCAATGTTTATTCTATGGCCATGCAGTGATACCCGGTGTCTCAGAAGCAATTTGGAGTATATATGCAGGGCTTCTTTGTATTGTTTTCAAATACAGATGGAATAGCAGCTGGTTACTATGTGGCAATAAGTTCCATCAGGAAGATTCATTGGAGTCTAAATGTCCACTCATCAACTGCTAATGGCCTGCATGAATTTAAGATGGTGATTGTCTGTTGATTACGTGCAAAAAGGTGTGATTATTTACCAAGTCATTATCAAGGCCATTGAAACTTTGTGAAAAACAAGGTGGAGTACTGTGGGAGTGGCTTCATTCAGTATTTAAGAGGGGCAGATCAGTGCAAGGAAATCCACTACAACAGGGATACAACGCAGGAGAGATCATAAGAAAGGAAATCCACTACAACAGGGATACAATGCAGCAGAAACCACAAGAAACACCTGTATGATGGGTAAAATCATAAGAAAGATATAGTTCTTATTGACAATTTGTGTTATTGGCTCAACTTCAGCACTGACTATCTTTAGAATGGATTAAATGCTATGACTTTGGGTGACTGCACATAGCAAATACCACAGATTGTGGCTAGAGTATTATTATCAGATCAATATATAGAGATAGCTGTAATAGACAATATTGTTACCCAACTCTGATCACTTCAAATGGAGCCACTCATGATTTCTGCACTTCATAAGTGCTTCTCTTTGGGGTTGTCTTGGTTGTGAGTTGTTCAACAAACATGGAGACTGCCATTTTACACCATTTTCACAGGATAAGCTAAGTACATCAATTTATCACCAACATTACCCTAACACAGGCACAGACTTGAATTTGGAAAGCAGTAAGTGCTATTTGTTGGGGTAGTGTTGCTGATTTTGGAAGTCCCTGTTCTGTATCAAGAATTCATCATGGCACTCATTCTGTATATTAAAGCTGCCAGCAAAATATATTTAGAGATTTTTCTATATGTCACTACTATTACCTAACTTGAGCATTGACTTTGACTACCAAATGCAGAAAGTGCTACTTGTTGGGGCAGTTTTAAGTGACAAAAGCAACTGACTACATCGAAAGCCATTTTCTTAATGGAGTCCAACTCTGATCACTTCAAATAGAGCCACTCGTGATTTCTGTCTTCATAAGTGCTTCTCTTTGGGGTTGTCTTGGTTGTGAGTTCTTCAACAAACATGGAGACTGCCATTTTACACCATTTTCACAGGATAAGCTAAGTACATCAATTTATCACCAACATTACCCTAACACAGGCACAGACTTGAATTTGGAAAGCAGTAAGTGCTATTTGTTGGGCAGTTTTAAGTGACAAAAGCAACTGACTGCAACAGAAGATTTCAATGTTTATTCTATGGCCATGCAGTGATACCCGGTGTCCCAGAAGCAATTTGGAGTATATATGCAGGGCTTCTTTGTATTGTTTTCAAATACAGATGGAATAGCAGCTGGTTACTATGTGGCAATAAGTTCCATCAGGAAGATTCATTGGAGTCTAAATGTCCACTCATCAACTGCTAATGGCCTGCATGAATTTAAGATGGTGATTGTCTGTTGATTACGTGCAAAAAGGTGTGATTATTTACCAAGTCATTATCAAGGCCATTGAAACTTTGTGAAAAACAAGGTGGAGTACTGTGGGAGTGGCTTCATTCAGTATTTAAGAGGGGCAGATCAGTGCAAGGAAATCCACTACAACAGGGATACAACGCAGGAGAGATCATAAGAAAGGAAATCCACTACAACAGGGATACAATGCAGCAGAAACCACAAGAAACACCTGTATGATGGGTAAAATCATAAGAAAGATATAGTTCTTATTGACAATTTGTGTTATTGGCTCAACTTCAGCACTGACTATCTTTAGAATGGATTAAATGCTATGACTTTGGGTGACTGCACATAGCAAATACCACAGATTGTGGCTAGAGTATTATTATCAGATCAATATATAGAGATAGCTGTAATAGACAATATTGTTACCCAACTCTGATCACTTCAAATGGAGCCACTCATGATTTCTGCACTTCATAAGTGCTTCTCTTTGGGGTTGTCTTGGTTGTGAGTTGTTCAACAAACATGGAGACTGCCATTTTACACCATTTTCACAGGATAAGCTAAGTACATCAATTTATCACCAACATTACCCTAACACAGGCACAGACATGAATTTGGAAAGCAGTAAGTGCTATTTGTTGGGGTAGTGTTGCTGATTTTGGAAGTCCCTGTTCTGTATCAAGAATTCATCATGGCACTCATTCTGTATATTAAAGCTGCCAGCAAAATATATTTAAAAGATTTTTCAATATGTCACTACTATTACCCCAACTTGAGCATTGACTTTGACTACCAAATGCAGTAAGTGCTACTTGTTGGGGCAGTTTTAAGTGACAAAAGCAACTGACTACATCGAAAGCCATTTTCTTAATGGAGTCCAACTCTGTTCACTTCAAATAGAGCCACTCATGATTTCTGTCTTCATAAGTGCTTCTCTTTGGGGTTGTCTTGGTTGTGAGTTGTTCAACAAACATGGAGACTGCCATTTTACACCATTTTCACAGGATAAGCTAAGTACATCAATTTATCACCAACATTACCCTAACACAGGCACAGACATGAATTTGGAAAGCAGTAAGTGCTATTTGTTGGGTAGTGTTGCTGATTTTGGAAGTCCCTGTTCTGTATCAAGAATTCATCATGGCACTCATTCTGTATATTAAAGCTGCCAGCAAAATATATTTAAAAGATTTTTCAATATGTCACTACTATTACCCCAACTTGAGCATTGACTTTGACTACCAAATGCAGTAAGTGCTACTTGTTGGGGCAGTTTTAAGTGACAAAAGCAACTGACTACATCGAAAGCCATTTTCTTAATGGAGTCCAACTCTGATCACTTCAAATAGAGCCACTCGTGATTTCTGTCTTCATAAGTGCTTCTCTTTGGGGTTGTCTTGGTTGTGAGTTGTTCAACAAACATGGAGACTGCCATTTTACACCATTTTCACAGGATAAGCTAAGTACATCAATTTATCACCAACATTACCCTAACACAGGCACAGACTTGAATTTGGAAAGCAGTAAGTGCTATTTGTTGGGGCAGTTTTAAGTGACAAAAGCAACTGACTGCAACAGAAGATTTCAATGTTTATTCTATGGCCATGCAGTGATACCGGTGTCTCAGAAGCAATTTGGAGTATATATGCAGGGCTTCTTTGTATTGTTTTCAAATACAGATGGAATAGCAGCTGGTTACTATGTGGCAATAAGTTCCATCAGGAAGATTCATTGGAGTCTAAATGTCCACTCATCAACTGCTAATGGCCTGCATGAATTTAAGATGGTGATTGTCTGTTGATTACGTGCAAAAAGGTGTGATTATTTACCAAGTCATTATCAAGGCCATTGAAACTTTGTGAAAAACAAGGTGGAGTACTGTGGGAGTGGCTTCATTCAGTATTTAAGAGGGGCAGATCAGTGCAAGGAAATCCACTACAACAGGGATACAACGCAGGAGAGATCATAAGAAAGGAAATCCACTACAACAGGGATACAATGCAGCAGAAACCACAAGAAACACCTGTATGATGGGTAAAATCATAAGAAAGATATAGTTCTTATTGACAATTTGTGTTATTGGCTCAACTTCAGCACTGACTATCTTTAGAATGGATTAAATGCTATGACTTTGGGTGACTGCACATAGCAAATACCACAGATTGTGGCTAGAGTATTATTATCAGATCAATATAGAAATAGCTGTAATAGACAATATTGTTACCCAACTCTGATCACTTCAAATGGAGCCACTCATGATTTCTGCACTTCATAAGTGCTTCTCTTTGGGGTTGTCTTGGTTGTGAGTTGTTCAACAAACATGGAGACTGCCATTTTACACCATTTTCACAGGATAAGCTAAGTACATCAATTTATCACCAACATTACCCTAACACAGGCACAGACATGAATTTGGAAAGCAGTAAGTGCTATTTGTTGGGGTAGTGTTGCTGATTTTGGAAGTCCCTGTTCTGTATCAAGAATTCATCATGGCACTCATTCTGTATATTAAAGCTGCCAGCAAAATATATTTAAAAGATTTTTCAATATGTCACTACTATTACCCCAACTTGAGCATTGACTTTGACTACCAAATGCAGTAAGTGCTACTTGTTGGGGCAGTTTTAAGTGACAAAAGCAACTGACTACATCGAAAGCCATTTTCTTAATGGAGTCCAACTCTGATCACTTCAAATAGAGCCACTCATGATTTCTGTCTTCATAAGTGCTTCTCTTTGGGGTTGTCTTGGTTGTGAGTTCTTCAACAAACATGGAGACTGCCATTTTACACCATTTTCACAGGATAAGCTAAGTACATCAATTTATCACCAACATTACCCTAACACAGGCACAGACATGAATTTGGAAAGCAGTAAGTGCTATTTGTTTGGGTAGTGTTGCTGATTTTGGAAGTCCCTGTTCTGTATCAAGAATTCATCATGGCACTCATTCTGTATATTAAAGCTGCCAGCAAAATATATTTAGATTTTTCAATATGTCACTACTATTACCCCTCATTGACTTTGACTACCAAATGCAGTAAGTGCTACTTGTTGGGGAGTTTTAAGTGACAAAAGCAGAAAGCCATTTTCTTAATGGAGTCCAACTCTGATCACTTCAAATAGAGCCACGTGATTTCTGTCTTCATAAGTGCTTCTCTTTGGGGTTGTCTTGGTTGTGAGTTCTTCAACAAACATGGAGACTGCCATTTTACACACCATTTTCACAGGATAAGCTAAGTACATCAATTTATCACCAACATTACCCTAACACAGGCACAGACTTGAATTTGGAAAGCAGTAAGTGCTATTGTTGGGGCAGTTTTAAGTGACGCAACTGACTGCAACAGAAGATTTCAATGTTTATTCTATGGCCATGCAGTGATACCCGGTGTCTCAGAAGCATTTGGAGTATATATGCAGGCTTCTTTGTATTGTTTTCAAATACAGATGGAATAGCAGCTGGTTACTATGTGGCAATAAGTTCCATCAGGAAGATTCATTGGAGTCTAAATGTCCACTCATCAACTGCTAATGGCCTGCATGAATTTAAGATGGTGATTGTCTGTTGATTACGTGCAAAAAGGTGTGATTATTTACCAAGTCATTATCAAGGCCATTGAAACTTTGTGAAAAACAAGGTGGAGTACTGTGGGAGTGGCTTCATTCAGTATTTAAGAGGGGCAGATCAGTGCAAGGAAATCCACTACAACAGGGATACAACGCAGGAGAGATCATAAGAAAGGAAATCCACTACAACAGGGATACAATGCAGCAGAAACCACAAGAAACACCTGTATGATGGGTAAAATCATAAGAAAGATATAGTTCTTATTGACAATTTGTGTTATTGGCTCAACTTCAGCACTGACTATCTTTAGAATGGATTAAATGCTATGACTTTGGGTGACTGCACATAGCAAATACCACAGATTGTGGCTAGAGTATTATTATCAGATCAATATATAAGAAATAGCTGTAATAGACAATATTGTTACCCAACTCTGATCACTTCAAATGGAGCCACTCATGATTTCTGCACTTCATAAGTGCTTCTCTTTGGGGTTGTCTTGGTTGTGAGTTCTTCAACAAACATGGAGACTGCCATTTTACACCATTTTCACAGGATAAGCTAAGTACATCAATTTATCACCAACATTACCCTAACACAGGCACAGACTTGAATTTGGAAAGCAGTAAGTGCTATTTGTTGGGGTAGTGTTGCTGATTTTGGAAGTCCCTGTTCTGTATCAAGAATTCATCATGGCACTCATTCTGTATATTAAAGCTGCCAGCAAAATATATTTAGAGATTTTTCTATATGTCACTACTATTACCCTAACTTGAGCATTGACTTTGACTACCAAATGCAGTAAGTGCTACTTGTTGGGGCAGTTTTAAGTGACAAAAGCAACTGACTACATCGAAAGCCATTTTCTTAATGGAGTCCAACTCTGATCACTTCAAATAGAGCCACTCATGATTTCTGTCTTCATAAGTGCTTCTCTTTGGGTTGTCTTGGTTGTGAGTTGTTCAACAAACATGGAGACTGCCATTTTACACCATTTTCACAGGATAAGCTAAGTACATCAATTTATCACCAACATTACCCTAACACAGGCACAGACTTGAATTTGGAAAGCAGTAAGTGCTATTTGTTGGGGCAGTTTTAAGTGACAAAAGCAACTGACTGCAACAGAAGATTTCAATGTTTATTCTATGGCCATGCAGTGATACCCGGTGTCTCAGAAGCAATTTGGAGTATATATGCAGGGCTTCTTTGTATTGTTTTCAAATACAGATGGAATAGCAGCTGGTTACTATGTGGCAATAAGTTCCATCAGGAAGATTCATTGGAGTCTAAATGTCCACTCATCAACTGCTAATGGCCTGCATGAATTTAAGATGGTGATTGTCTGTTGATTACGTGCAAAAAGGTGTGATTATTTACCAAGTCATTATCAAGGCCATTGAAACTTTGTGAAAAACAAGGTGGAGTACTGTGGGAGTGGCTTCATTCAGTATTTAAGAGGGGCAGATCAGTGCAAGGAAATCCACTACAACAGGGATACAACGCAGGAGAGATCATAAGAAAGGAAATCCACTACAACAGGGATACAATGCAGCAGAAACCACAAGAAACACCTGTATGATGGGTAAAATCATAAGAAAGATATAGTTCTTATTGACAATTTGTGTTATTGGCTCAACTTCAGCACTGACTATCTTTAGAATGGATTAAATGCTATGACTTTGGGTGACTGCACATAGCAAATACCACAGATTGTGGCTAGAGTATTATTATCAGATCAATATATAGAGATAGCTGTAATAGACAATATTGTTACCCAACTCTGATCACTTCAAATGGAGCCACTCATGATTTCTGTCTTCATAAGTGCTTCTTTTGGGGTTGTCTTGGTTGTGAGTTCTTCAACAAACATGGAGACTGCCATTTTACACCATTTTCACAGGATAAGCTAAGTACATCAATTTATCACCAACATTACCTAACACAGGCACAGACTGAATTTGGAAAGCAGTAAGTGCTATTTGTTGGGGTAGTGTTGCTGATTTTGGAAGTCCCTGTTCTGTATCAAGAATTCATCATGGCACTCATTCTGTATATTAAAGCTGCCAGCAAAATATATTTAAAAGATTTTTCATATGTCACTACTATTACCCCAACTTGAGCATTGACTTTGACTACCAAATGCAGTAAGTGCTACTTGTTGGGGCAGTTTTAAGTGACAAAAGCAACTGACTACATCGAAAGCCATTTTCTTAATGGAGTCCAACTCTGATCACTTCAAATAGAGCCACTCATGATTTCTGTCTTCATAAGTGCTTCTCTTTGGGGTTGTCTTGGTTGTGAGTTCTTCAACAAACATGGAGACTGCCATTTTACCATTTTCACAGGATAAGCTAAGTACATCAATTTATCACAACATTACCCTAACACAGGCACAGACTTGAATTTGGAAAGCAGTAAGTGCTATTTGTTGGGGCAGTTTTAAGTGACAAAAGCAACTGACTGCAACAGAAGATTTCAATGTTTATTCTATGGCCATGCAGTGATACCCGGTGTCTCAGAAGCAATTTGGAGTATATATGCAGGGCTTCTTTGTATTGTTTTCAAATACAGATGGAATAGCAGCTGGTTACTATGTGGCAATAAGTTCCATCAGGAAGATTCATTGGAGTCTAAATGTCCACTCATCAACTGCTAATGGCCTGCATGAATTTAAGATGGTGATTGTCTGTTGATTACGTGCAAAAAGGTGTGATTATTTACCAAGTCATTATCAAGGCCATTGAAACTTTGTGAAAAACAAGGTGGAGTACTGTGGGAGTGGCTTCATTCAGTATTTAAGAGGGGCAGATCAGTGCAAGGAAATCCACTACAACAGGGATACAACGCAGGAGAGATCATAAGAAAGGAAATCCACTACAACAGGGATACAATGCAGCAGAAACCACAAGAAACACCTGTATGATGGGTAAAATCATAAGAAAGATATAGTTCTTATTGACAATTTGTGTTTATTGGCTCAACTTCAGCACTGACTATCTTTAGAATGGATTAAATGCTATGACTTTGGGTGACTGCACATAGCAAATACCACAGATTGTGGCTAGAGTATTATTATCAGATCAATATATAGAAATAGCTGTAATAGACAATATTGTTACCCAACTCTGATCACTTCAAATGGAGCCACTCATGATTTCTG
>NW_026116552.1:0-13969 GCF_001640805.2 Lates calcarifer
CAACTGACTACATCGAAAGCCATTTTCTTAATGGAGTCCAACTCTGATCACTTCAAATAGAGCCACTCGTGATTTCTGTCTTCATAAGTGCTTCTCTTTGGGGTTGTCTTGGTTGTGAGTTCTTCAACAAACATGGAGACTGCCATTTTACACCATTTTCACAGGATAAGCTAAGTACATCAATTTATCACCAACATTACCCTAACACAGGCACAGACTTGAATTTGGAAAGCAGTAAGTGCTATTTGTTGGGCAGTTTTAAGTGACAAAAGCAACTGACTGCAACAGAAGATTTTAATGTTTATTCTATGGCCATGCAGTGATACCGGTGTCTCAGAAGCAATTTGGAGTATATATGCAGGGCTTCTTTGTATTGTTTTCAAATACAGATGGAATAGCAGCTGGTTACTATGTGGCAATAAGTTCCATCAGGAAGATTCATTGGAGTCTAAATGTCCACTCATCAACTGCTAATGGCCTGCATGAATTTAAGATGGTGATTGTCTGTTGATTACGTGCAAAAAGGTGTGATTATTTACCAAGTCATTATCAAGGCCATTGAAACTTTGTGAAAAACAAGGTGGAGTACTGTGGAGTGGCTTCATTCAGTATTTAAGAGGGGCAGATCAGTGCAAGGAAATCCACTACAACAGGGATACAACGCAGGAGAGATCATAAGAAAGGAAATCACTACAACAGGGATACAATGCAGCAGAAACCACAAGAACACCTGTATGATGGGTAAAATCATAAGAAAGATATAGTTCTTATTGACAATTTGTGTTATTGGCTCAACTTCAGCACTGACTATCTTTAGAATGGATTAAATGCTATGACTTTGGGTGACTGCACATAGCAAATACCACAGATTGTGGCTAGAGTATTATTATCAGATCAATATATAGAGATAGCTGTAATAGACAATATTGTTACCAACTCTGATCACTTCAAATGGAGCCACTCATGATTTCTGTCTTCATAAGTGCTTCTCTTTGGGGTTGTCTTGGTTGTGAGTTCTTCAACAAACATGGAGACTGCCATTTTACACCATTTTCACAGGATAAGCTAAGTACATCAATTTATCACCAACATTACCCTAACACAGGCACAGACTTGAATTTGGAAAGCAGTAAGTGCTATTTGTTGGGTAGTGTTGCTGATTTTGGAAGTCCCTGTTCTGTATCAAGAATTCATCATGGCACTCATTCTGTATATTAAAGCTGCCAGCAAAATATATTTAGAGATTTTTTCTATATGTCACTACTATTACCCTAACTTGAGCATTGACTTTGACTACCAAATGCAGTAAGTGCTACTTGTTGGGGCAGTTTTAAGTGACAAAAGCAACTGACTACATCGAAAGCCATTTTCTTAATGGAGTCAACTCTGATCACTTCAAATAGAGCCACTCGTGATTTCTGTCTTCATAAGTGCTTCTCTTTGGGGTTGTCTTGGTTGTGAGTTCTTCAACAAACATGGAGACTGCCATTTTACACCATTTTCACAGGATAAGCTAAGTACATCAATTTATCACCAACATTACCCTAACACAGGCACAGACTTGAATTTGGAAAGCAGTAAGTGCTATTTGTTGGGCAGTTTTAAGTGACAAAAGCAACTGACTGCAACAGAAGATTTTAATGTTTATTCTATGGCCATGCAGTGATACCCGTGTCTCAGAAGCAATTTGGAGTATATATGCAGGGCTTCTTTGTATTGTTTTCAAATACAGATGGAATAGCAGCTGGTTACTATGTGGCAATAAGTTCCATCAGGAAGATTCATTGGAGTCTAAATGTCCACTCATCAACTGCTAATGGCCTGCATGAATTTAAGATGGTGATTGTCTGTTGATTACGTGCAAAAAGGTGTGATTATTTACCAAGTCATTATCAAGGCCATTGAAACTTTGTGAAAAACAAGGTGGAGTACTGTGGGAGTGGCTTCATTCAGTATTTAAGAGGGGCAGATCAGTGCAAGGAAATCCACTACAACAGGGATACAACGCAGGAAAGATCATAAGAAAGGAAATCCACTACAACAGGGATACAATGCAGCAGAAACCACAAGAAACACCTGTATGATGGGTAAAATCATAAGAAAGATATAGTTCTTATTGACAATTTGTGTTATTGGCTCAACTTCAGCACTGACTATCTTTAGAATGGATTAAATGCTATGACTTTGGGTGACTGCACATAGCAAATACCACAGATTGTGGCTAGAGTATTATTATCAGATCAATATATAGAGATAGCTGTAATAGACAATATTGTTACCCAACTCTGATCACTTCAAATGGAGCCACTCATGATTTCTGTCTTCATAAGTGCTTCTCTTTGGGTTGTCTTGGTTGTGAGTTCTTCAACAAACATGGAGACTGCCATTTTACACCATTTTCACAGGATAAGCTAAGTACATCAATTTATCACCAACATTACCAACACAGGCACAGACTTGAATTTGGAAAGCAGTAAGTGCTATTTGTTGGGTAGTGTTTGCTGATTTTGGAAGTCCTGTTCTGTATCAAGAATTCATCATGGCACTCATTCTGTATATTAAAGCTGCCAGCAAAATATATTTAGAGATTTTTCTATATGTCACTACTATTACCCTAACTTGAGCATTGACTTTGACTACCAAATGCAGTAAGTGCTACTTGTTGGGGCAGTTTTAAGTGACAAAAGCAACTGACTACATCGAAAGCCATTTTCTTAATGGAGTCCAACTCTGATCACTTCAAATAGAGCCACTCGTGATTTCTGTCTTCATAAGTGCTTCTCTTTGGGGTTGTCTTGGTTGTGAGTTCTTCAACAAACATGGAGACTGCCATTTTACACATTTCACAGGATAAGCTAAGTACATCAATTTATCACCAACATTACCCTAACACAGGCACAGACTTGAATTTGGAAAGCAGTAAGTGCTATTTGTTGGGGCAGTTTTAAGTGACAAAAGCAACTGACTGCAACAGAAGATTTTAATGTTTATTCTATGGCCATGCAGTGATACCCGGTGTCTCAGAAGCAATTTGGAGTATATATGCAGGGCTTCTTTGTATTGTTTTCAAATACAGATGGAATAGCAGCTGGTTACTATGTGGCAATAAGTTCCATCAGGAAGATTCATTGGAGTCTAAATGTCCACTCATCAACTGCTAATGGCCTGCATGAATTTAAGATGGTGATTGTCTGTTGATTACGTGCAAAAAGGTGTGATTATTTACCAAGTCATTATCAAGGCCATTGAAACTTTGTGAAAAACAAGGTGGAGTACTGTGGGAGTGGCTTCATTCAGTATTTAAGAGGGGCAGATCAGTGCAAGGAAATCCACTACAACAGGGATACAACGCAGGAAAGATCATAAAGGAAATCCACTACAACAGGGATACAATGCAGCAGAAACCACAAGAAACACCTGTATGATGGGTAAAATCATAAGAAAGATATAGTTCTTATTGACAATTTGTGTTATTGGCTCAACTTCAGCACTGACTATCTTTAGAATGGATTAAATGCTATGACTTTGGGTGACTGCACATAGCAAATACCACAGATTGTGGCTAGAGTATTATTATCAGATCAATATATAGAGATAGCTGTAATAGACAATATTGTTACCAACTCTGATCACTTCAAATGGAGCCACTCATGATTTCTGTCTTCATAAGTGCTTCTCTTTGGGTTGTCTTGGTTGTGTTCTTCAACAAACATGGAGACTGCCATTTTACACCATTTTCACAGGATAAGCTAAGTACATCAATTTATCACCAACATTACCCTAACACAGGCACAGACTTGAATTTGGAAAGCAGTAAGTGCTATTTGTTGGGGTAGTGTTGCTGATTTTGGAAGTCCCTGTTCTGTATCAAGAATTCATCATGGCACTCATTCTGTATATTAAAGCTGCCAGCAAAATATATTTAGAGATTTTCTATATGTCACTACTATTACCCTAACTTGAGCATTGACTTTGACTACCAAATGCAGTAAGTGCTACTTGTTGGGGCAGTTTTAAGTGACAAAAGCAACTGACTACATCGAAAGCCATTTTCTTAATGGAGTCCAACTCTGATCACTTCAAATAGAGCCACTCGTGATTTCTGTCTTCATAAGTGCTTCTCTTTGGGGTTGTCTTGGTTGTGAGTTCTTCAACAAACATGGAGACTGCCATTTTACACCATTTTCACAGGATAAGCTAAGTACATCAATTTATCACCAACATTACCCTAACACAGGCACAGACTTGAATTTGGAAAGCAGTAAGTGCTATTTGTTGGGTAGTGTTGCTGATTTTGGAAGTCCCTGTTCTGTATCAAGAATTCATCATGGCACTCATTCTGTATATTAAAGCTGCCAGCAAAATATATTTAGAGATTTTTCTATATGTCACTACTATTACCCTAACTTGAGCATTGACTTTGACTACCAAATGCAGTAAGTGCTACTTGTTGGGGCAGTTTTAAGTGACAAAAGCAACTGACTACATCGAAAGCCATTTTCTTAATGGAGTCCAACTCTGATCACTTCAAATAGAGCCACTCGTGATTTCTGTCTTCATAAGTGCTTCTCTTTGGGGTTGTCTTGGTTGTGAGTTCTTCAACAAACATGGAGACTGCCATTTTACACCATTTTCACAGGATAAGCTAAGTACATCAATTTATCACCAACATTACCCTAACACAGGCACAGACTTGAATTTGGAAAGCAGTAAGTGCTATTTGTTGGGGCAGTTTTAAGTGACAAAAGCAACTGACTGCAACAGAAGATTTTAATGTTATTCTATGGCCATGCAGTGATACCGGTGTCTCAGAAGCAATTTGGAGTATATATGCAGGGCTTCTTTGTATTGTTTTCAAATACAGATGGAATAGCAGCTGGTTACTATGTGGCAATAAGTTCCATCAGGAAGATTCATTGGAGTCTAAATGTCCACTCATCAACTGCTAATGGCCTGCATGAATTTAAGATGGTGATTGTCTGTTGATTACGTGCAAAAAGGTGTGATTATTTACCAAGTCATTATCAAGGCCATTGAAACTTTGTGAAAAACAAGGTGAGTACTGTGGGAGTGGCTTCATTCAGTATTTAAGAGGGGCAGATCAGTGCAAGGAAATCCACTACAACAGGGATACAACGCAGGAGAGATCATAAGAAAGGAAATCCACTACAACAGGGATACAATGCAGCAGAAACCACAAGAAACACCTGTATGATGGGTAAAATCATAAGAAAGATATAGTTCTTATTGACAATTTGTGTTATTGGCTCAACTTCAGCACTGACTATCTTTAGAATGGATTAAATGCTATGACTTTGGGTGACTGCACATAGCAAATACCACAGATTGTGGCTAGAGTATTATTATCAGATCAATATATAGAGATAGCTGTAATAGACAATATTGTTACCCAACTCTGATCACTTCAAATGGAGCCACTCATGATTTCTGTCTTCATAAGTGCTTCTCTTTGGGTTGTCTTGGTTGTGAGTTCTTCAACAAACATGGAGACTGCCATTTTACACCATTTTCACAGGATAAGCTAAGTACATCAATTTATCACCAACATTACCTAACACAGGCACAGACTTGAATTTGGAAAGCAGTAAGTGCTATTTGTTGGGGTAGTGTTGCTGATTTTGGAAGTCCCTGTTCTGTATCAAGAATTCATCATGGCACTCATTCTGTATATAAAGCTGCCAGCAAAATATATTTAGAGATTTTTCTATATGTCACTACTATTACCCTAACTTGAGCATTGACTTTGACTACCAAATGCAGTAAGTGCTACTTGTTGGGGGTTTTAAGTGACAAAAGCAACTGACTACATCGAAAGCCATTTTCTTAATGGAGTCCAACTCTGATCACTTCAAATAGAGCCACTCGTGATTTCTGTCTTCATAAGTGCTTCTTTTGGGGTTGTCTTGGTTGTGAGTTCTTCAACAAACATGGAGACTGCCATTTTACACCATTTTCACAGGATAAGCTAAGTACATCAATTTATCACCAACATTACCCTAACACAGGCACAGACTTGAATTTGGAAAGCAGTAAGTGCTATTTGTTGGGGCAGTTTTAAGTGACAAAGCAACTGACTGCACAGAAGATTTTAATGTTTATTCTATGGCCATGCAGTGATACCCGGTGTCTCAGAAGCAATTTGGAGTATATATGCAGGGCTTCTTTGTATTGTTTTCAAATACATGGAATAGCAGCTGGTTACTATGTGGCAATAAGTTCCATCAGGAAGATTCATTGGAGTCTAAATGTCCTCATCAACTGCTAATGGCCTGCATGAATTTAAGATGGTGATTGTCTGTTGATTACGTGCAAAAAGGTGTGATTATTTACCAAGTCATTATCAAGGCCATTGAAACTTTGTGAAAAACAAGGTGGAGTACTGTGGGAGTGGCTTCATTCAGTATTTAAGAGGGGCAGATCAGTGCAAGGAAATCCACTACAACAGGGATACAACGCAGGAAGATCATAAGAAGGAAATCCACTACAACAGGGATACAATGCAGCAGAAACCACAAGAAACACCTGTATGATGGGTAAAATCATAAGAAAGATATAGTTCTTATTGACAATTTGTGTTATTGGCTCAACTTCAGCACTGACTATCTTTAGAATGGATTAAATGCTATGACTTTGGGTGACTGCACATAGCAAATACCACAGATTGTGGCTAGAGTATTATTATCAGATCAATATATAGAGATAGCTGTAATAGACAATATTGTTACCCAACTCTGATCACTTCAAATGGAGCCACTCATGATTTCTGTCTTCATAAGTGCTTCTCTTTGGGGTTGTCTTGGTTGTGAGTTTTCAACAAACATGGAGACTGCATTTTACACCATTTTCACAGGATAAGCTAAGTACATCAATTTATCACCAACATTACCCTAACACAGGCACAGACTTGAATTTGGAAAGCAGTAAGTGCTATTTGTTGGGTAGTGTTGCTGATTTTGGAAGTCCCTGTTCTGTATCAAGAATTCATCATGGCACTCATTCTGTATATTAAAGCTGCCAGCAAAATATATTTAGAGATTTTTCTATATGTCACTACTATTACCCTAACTTGAGCATTGACTTTGACTACCAAATGCAGTAAGTGCTACTTGTTGGGGCAGTTTTAAGTGACAAAAGCAACTGACTACATCGAAAGCCATTTTCTTAATGGAGTCCTCTGATCACTTCAAATAGAGCCACTCGTGATTTCTGTCTTCATAAGTGCTTCTCTTTGGGGTTGTCTTGGTTGTGAGTTCTTCAACAAACATGGAGACTGCCATTTTACACCATTTTCACAGGATAAGCTAAGTACATCAATTTATCACCAACATTACCCTAACACAGGCACAGACTTGAATTTGGAAAGCAGTAAGTGCTATTTGTTGGGGTAGTGTTGCTGATTTTGGAAGTCCCTGTTCTGTATCAAGAATTCATCATGGCACTCATTCTGTATATTAAAGCTGCCAGCAAAATATATTTAGAGATTTTCTATATGTCACTACTATTACCCTAACTTGAGCATTGACTTTGACTACCAAATGCAGTAAGTGCTACTTGTTGGGGCAGTTTTAAGTGACAAAAGCAACTGACTACATCGAAAGCCATTTTCTTAATGGAGTCCAACTCTGATCACTTCAAATAGAGCCACTCGTGATTTCTGTCTTCATAAGTGCTTCTCTTTGGGGTTGTCTTGGTTGTGAGTTCTTCAACAAACATGGAGACTGCCATTTTACACCATTTTCACAGGATAAGCTAAGTACATCAATTTATCACCAAACATTACCCTAACACAGGCACAGACTTGAATTTGGAAAGCAGTAAGTGCTATTTGTTGGGGTAGTGTTGCTGATTTTGGAAGTCCCTGTTCTGTATCAAGAATTCATCATGCACTCATTCTGTATATTAAAGCTGCCAGCAAAATATATTTAAAGATTTTTCAATATGTCACTACTATTACCCTAACTTGAGCATTGACTTTGACTACCAAATGCAGTAAGTGCTACTTGGGGCAGTTTTAAGTGACAAAAGCAACTGACTACATCGAAAGCCATTTTCTTAATGGAGTCCAACTCTGATCACTTCAAATAGCCACTCTGATTTCTGTCTTCATAAGTGCTTCTCTTTGGGTTGTCTTGGTTGTGAGTTCTTCAACAAACATGGAGACTGCCATTTTACACCATTTTCACAGGATAACTAAGTACATCAATTTATCACCAACATTACCCTAACACAGGCACAGACTTGAATTTGGAAAGCAGTAAGTGCTATTTGTTGGGTAGTGTTGCTGATTTTGGAAGTCCCTGTTCTGTATCAAGAATTCATCATGGCACTCATTCTGTATATTAAAGCTGCCAGCAAATATATTTAGAATTTTCTATATGTCACTACTATTACCCTAACTTGAGCATTGACTTTGACTACCAAATGCAGTAAGTGCTACTTGTTGGGCAGTTTTAAGTGACAAAAGCAACTGACTACATCGAAAGCCATTTTCTTAATGGAGTCCAACTCTGATCACTTCAAATAGAGCCACTCGTGATTTCTGTCTTCATAAGTGCTTCTCTTTGGGTTGTCTTGGTTGTGAGTTCTTCAACAAACATGGAGACTGCCATTTTACACCATTTTCACAGGATAAGCTAAGTACATCAATTTATCACCAACATTACCCTAACACAGGCACAGACTTGAATTTGGAAAGCAGTAAGTGCTATTTGTTGGGGCAGTTTTAAGTGACAAAAGCAACTGCAACAGAAGATTTAATGTTTATTCTATGGCCATGCAGTGATACCCGGTGTCTCAGAAGCAATTTGGAGTATATATGCAGGGTTCTTTGTATTGTTTTCAAATACAGATGGAATAGCAGCTGGTTACTATGTGGCAATAAGTTCCATCAGGAAGATTCATTGGAGTCTAAATGTCCACTCATCAACTGCTAATGGCCTGCATGAATTTAAGATGGTGATTGTCTGTTGATTACGTGCAAAAAGGTGTGATTATTTACCAAGTCATTATCAAGGCCATTGAAACTTTGTGAAAAAAGGTGGAGTACTGTGGGAGTGGCTTCATTCAGTATTTAAGAGGGGCAGATCAGTGCAAGGAAATCCACTACAACAGGGATACAACGCAGGAAAGATCATAAGAAAGGAAATCCACTACAGGGATACAATGCAGCAGAAACCACAAGAAACACCTGTATGATGGGTAAAATCATAAGAAGATATAGTTCTTATTGACAATTTGTGTTATGGCTCAACTTCAGCACTGACTATCTTTAGAATGGATTAAATGCTATGACTTTGGGTGACTGCACATAGCAAATACCACAGATTGTGGCTAGAGTATTATTATCAGATCAATATATAGAGATAGCTGTAATAGACAATATTGTTACCAACTCTGATCACTTCAAATGGAGCCACTCATGATTTCTGTCTTCATAAGTGCTTCTCTTGGGGTTGTCTTGGTTGTGAGTTCTTCAACAAACATGGAGACTGCCATTTTACACCATTTTCACAGGATAAGCTAAGTACATTTTATCACCAACATTACCCTAACAGGCACAGACTTGAATTTGGAAAGCAGTAAGCTATTTGTTGGGGTAGTGTTGCTGATTTTGGAAGTCCCTGTTCTGTATCAAGAATTCATCATGGCACTCATTCTGTATATTAAAGCTGCCAGCAAAATATATTTAGAGATTTTTCTATATGTCACTACTATTACCTAACTTGAGCATTGACTTTGACTACCAAATGCAGTAAGTGCTACTTGTTGGGGCAGTTTTAAGTGACAAAAGCAACTGACTACATCGAAAGCCATTTTCTTAATGGAGTCAACTCTGATCACTTCAAATAGAGCCACTCTTGATTTCTGTCTTCATAAGTGCTTCTCTTTGGGGTTGTCTTGGTTGTGAGTTCTTCAACAAACATGGAGACTGCCATTTTACACCATTTTCACAGGATAAGCTAAGTACATCAATTATCACCAACATTACCCTAACACAGGCACAGACTTGAATTTGAAAGCAGTAAGTGCTATTTGTTGGGTAGTGTGCTGATTTTGGAAGTCCCTGTTCTGTATCAAGAATTCATCATGGCACTCATTCTGTATATTAAAGCTGCCAGCAAAATATATTTA
Source organism: Lates calcarifer (assembly GCF_001640805.2). Lineage (NCBI taxonomy): Eukaryota > Metazoa > Chordata > Actinopteri > Centropomidae > Lates > Lates calcarifer. The sequence continues at coordinate 10,153 of NW_026116552.1, forward strand.
GAGATTTTTCTATATGTCACTACTATTACCTAACTTGAGCATTGACTTTGACTACCAAATGCAGTAAGTGCTACTTGTTGGGGCAGTTTTAAGTGACAAAAGCAACTGACTACATCGAAAGCCATTTTCTTAATGGAGTCCAACTCTGATCACTTCAAATAGAGCCACTCGTGATTTCTGTCTTCATAAGTGCTTCTCTTTGGGGTTGTCTTGGTTGTGAGTTCTTCAACAAACATGGAGACTGCCATTTTACACCATTTTCACAGGATAAGCTAAGTACATCAATTTATCACCACATTACCCTAACACAGGCACAGACTTGAATTTGGAAAGCAGTAAGTGCTATTTGTTGGGTAGTGTTGCTGATTTTGGAAGTCCCTGTTCTGTATCAATTCATCATGGCACTCATTCTGTATATTAAAGCTGCCAGCAAAATATATTTAAAAGATTTTTCTATATGTCACTACTATTACCCTAACTTGAGCATTGACTTTGACTACCAAATGCAGTAAGTGCTACTTGTTGGGGCAGTTTTAAGTGACAAAAGCAACTGACTACATCGAAAGCCATTTTCTTAATGGAGTCCAACTCTGATCACTTCAAATAGAGCCACTCTGATTTCTGTCTTCATAAGTGCTTCTCTTTGGGGTTGTCTTGGTTGTGAGTTCTTCAACAAACATGGAGACTGCCATTTTACCATTTTCACAGGATAAGCTAAGTACATCAATTTATCACCAACATTACCCTAACACAGGCACAGACTTGAATTTGGAAAGCAGTAAGTGCTATTTGTTGGGGTAGTGTTGCTGATTTTGGAAGTCCCTGTTCTGTATCAAGAATTCATCATGGCACTCATTCTGTATATTTAAAGCTGCCAGCAAATATATTTAGAGATTTTTCTATATGTCACTACTATTACCCTAACTTGAGCATTGACTTTGACTACCAAATGCAGTAAGTGCTACTTGTTGGGGCAGTTTTAAGTGACAAAAGCAACTGACTACATCGAAAGCCATTTTCTTAATGGAGTCCAACTCTGATCACTTCAAATAGAGCCACTCGTGATTTCTGTCTTCATAAGTGCTTCTCTTTGGGGTTGTCTTGGTTGTGAGTTCTTCAACAAACATGGAGACTGCCATTTTACACCATTTTCACAGGATAAGCTAAGTACATCAATTTATCACCAACATTACCTAACACAGGCACAGACTTGAATTTGGAAAGCAGTAAGTGCTATTTGTTGGGGCAGTTTTAAGTGACAAAAGCAACTGACAACAGAAGATTAATGTTTATTCTATGGCCATGCAGTGATACCCGGTGTCTCAGAAGCAATTTGGAGTATATATGCAGGGCTTCTTTGTATTGTTTTCAAATACAGATGGAATAGCAGCTGGTTACTATGTGGCAATAAGTTCCATCAGGAAGATTCATTGGAGTCTAAATGTCCACTCATCACTGCTAATGGCCTGCATGAATTTAAGATGGTGATTGTCTGTTGATTACGTGCAAAAAGGTGTGATTATTTACCAAGTCATTATCAAGGCCATTGAAACTTTGTGAAAAACAAGGTGGAGTACTGTGGGAGTGGCTTCATTCAGTATTTAAGAGGGGCAGATCAGTGCAAGGAAATCCACTACAACAGGGATACAACGCAGGAAAGATCATAAGAAAGGAAATCCACAACAGGGATACAATGCAGCAGAAACCACAAGAAACACCTGTATGATGGGTAAAATCATAAGAAAGATATAGTTCTTATTGACAATTTGTGTTATTGGCTCAACTTCAGCACTGACTATCTTTAGAATGGATTAAATGCTATGACTTTGGGTGACTGCACATAGCAAATACCACAGATTGTGGCTAGAGTATTATTATCAGATCAATATATAGAGATAGCTGTAATAGACAATATTGTTACCCAACTCTGATCACTTCAAATGGAGCCACTCATGATTTCTGTCTTCATAAGTGCTTCTCTTGGGGTTGTCTTGGTGTGAGTTCAACAAACATGGAGACTGCCATTTTACACCATTTTCACAGGATAAGCTAAGTACATCAATTTATCACAACATTACCCTAACACAGGCACAGACTTGAATTTGGAAAGCAGTAGTGCTATTTGTTGGGTAGTGTTGCTGATTTTGGAAGTCCCTGTTCTGTATCAAGAATTCATCATGGCACTCATTCTGTATATTAAAGCTGCCAGCAAAATATATTTAGAGATTTTCTATATGTCACTACTATTACCCTAACTTGAGCATTGACTTTGACTACAAATGCAGTAAGTGCTACTTGTTGGGGCAGTTTTAAGTGACAAAAGCAACTGACTACATCGAAAGCCATTTTCTTAATGGAGTCCAACTCTGATCACTTCAAATAGAGCCACTTGAATTTGGAAAGCAGTAAGTGCTATTTGTTGGGGTAGTGTTGCTGATTTTGGAAGTCCCTGTTCTGTATCAAGAATTCATCATGGCACTCATTCTGTATATTAAAGCTGCCAGCAAAATATATTTAGAGATTTTTCTATATGTCACTACTATTACCCTAACTTGAGCATTGACTTTGACTACCGAATGCAGTAAGTGCTACTTGTTGGGGCAGTTTTAAGTGACAAAAGCAACTGACTACATCAAAAGCCATTTTCTTAATGGAGTCCAACTCTGATCACTTCAAATAGAGCCACTCGTGATTTCTGTCTTCATAAGTGCTTCTCTTTGGGGTTGTCTTGGTTGTGAGTTCTTCAACAAAACATGGAGACTGCCATTTTACACCATTTTCACAGGATAAGCTAAGTACATCAATTTATCACCAACATTACCCTAACACAGGCACAGACTTGAATTTGGAAAGCAGTAAGTGCTATTTGTTGGGGCAGTTTTAAGTGACAAAAGCAACTGACTGCAACAGAAGATTTCAATGTTTATTCTATGGCCATGCAGTGATACCCGGTGTCTCAGAAGCAATTTGGAGTATATATGCAGGGCTTCTTTGTATTGTTTTCAAATACAGATGGAATAGCAGCTGGTTACTATGTGGCAATAAGTTCCATCAGGAAGATTCATTGGAGTCTAAATGTCCACTCATCAACTGCTAATGGCCTGCATGAATTTAAGATGGTGATTGTCTGTTGATTACGTGCAAAAAGGTGTGATTATTTACCATGTCATTATCAAGGCCATTGAAACTTTGTGAAAAACAAGGTGGAGTACTGTGGGAGTGGCTTCATTCAGTATTTAAGAGGGGCAGATCAGTGCAAGGAAATCCACTACAACAGGGATACAATGCAGCAGAAAACCACAAGAAACACCTGTATGATGGGTAAAATCATAAGAAAGATATAGTTCTTATTGACAATTTGTGTTATTGGCTCAACTTCAGCACTGACTATCTTTAGAATGGATTAAATGCTATGACTTTGGGTGACTGCACATAGCAAATACCACAGATTGTGGCTAGAGTATTATTATCAGATCAATATATAGAGATAGCTGTAATAGACAATATTGTTACCCAACTCTGATCACTTCAAATGGAGCCACTCATGATTTCTGTCTTCATAAGTGCTTCTCTTTGGGGTTGTCTTGGTTGTGAGTTGTTCAACAAACATGGAGACTGCATTTTACACCATTTTCACAGGATAAGCTAAGTACATCAATTTATCACCAAACATTACCCTAACACAGGCACAGACTTGAATTTGGAAAGCAGTAAGTGCTATTTTGTTGTTGTGCTGATTTTGGAAGTCCCTGTTCTGTATCAAGAATTCATCATGGCACTCATTCTGTATATTAAAGCTGCCAGCAAAATATATTTA
>NW_026116553.1:0-15026 GCF_001640805.2 Lates calcarifer
TAGTGTTGCTGATTTTGGAAGTCCCTGTTCTGTATCTGGAATTCATCATGGCACTCATTCTGTATATTAAAGCTGCCAGCAAAATATATTTAAAAAGATTTTCAATATGTCACTACTATTACCCTAACTTGAGCATTGACTTTGACTACCAATGCAGTAAGTGCTACTTGTTGGGGCAGTTTTAAAGTGACAAAAGCAACTGACTACATCGAAAGCCATTTTCTTAATGGAGTCCAACTCTGATCACTTCAAATAGAGCCACTCTTGATTTCTGTCTTCATAAGTGCTTCTCTTTGGGGTTGTCTTGGTTGTGAGTTCTTCAACAAACATGGAGACTGCCATTTTACACCATTTTCACAGGATAAGCTAAGTACATCAATTTATCACCAACATTACCCTAACACAGGCACAGACTTGAATTTGGAAAGCAGTAAGTGCTATTTGTTGGGGTAGTGTTGCTGATTTTGGAAGTCCCTGTTCTGTATCAAGAATTCATCATGGCACTCATTCTGTATATTAAAGCTGCCAGCAAAATATATTTAGAGATTTTTCTATATGTCACTACTATTACCCTAACTTGAGCATTGACTTTGACTACCAAATGCAGTAAGTGCTACTTGTTGGGGCAGTTTTAAGTGACAAAAGCAACTGACTACATCGAAAGCCATTTTCTTAATGGAGTCCAACTCTGATCACTTCAAATAGAGCCACTCGTGATTTCTGTCTTCATAAGTGCTTCTCTTTGGGGTTGTCTTGGTTGTGAGTTCTTCAACAAACATGGAGACTGCCATTTTACACCATTTTCACAGGATAAGCTAAGTACATCAATTTATCACCAACATTACCCTAACACAGGCACAGACTTGAATTTGGAAAGCAGTAAGTGCTATTTGTTGGGGCAGTTTTAAGTGACAAAAGCAACTGACTGCAACAGAAGATTTAATGTTTATTCTATGGCCATGCAGTGATACCCGGTGTCTCAGAAGCAATTTGGAGTATATATGCAGGGTTTTTGTATTGTTTTCAAATACAGATGGAATAGCAGCTGGTTACTATGTGGCAATAAGTTCCATCAGGAAGATTCATTGGAGTCTAAATGTCCACTCATCAACTGCTAATGGCCTGCATGAATTTAAGATGGTGATTGTCTGTTGATTACGTGCAAAAAGGTGTGATTATTTACCAAGTCATTATCAAGGCCATTGAAACTTTGTGAAAAACAAGGTGGAGTACTGTGGGAGTGGCTTCATTCAGTATTTAAGAGGGGCAGATCAGTGCAAGGAAATCCACTACAACAGGGATACAACGCAGGAGAGATCATAAGAAAGGAAATCCACTACAACAGGGATACAATGCAGCAGAAACCACAAGAAACACCTGTATGATGGGTAAAATCATAAGAAAGATATAGTTCTTATTGACAATTTGTGTTATTGGCTCAACTTCAGCACTGACTATCTTTAGAATGGATTAAATGCTATGACTTTGGGTGACTGCACATAGCAAATACCACAGATTGTGGCTAGAGTATTATTATCAGATCAATATATAGAGATAGCTGTAATAGACAATATTGTTACCCAACTCTGATCACTTCAAATGGAGCCACTCATGATTTCTGTCTTCATAAGTGCTTCTCTTTGGGTTGTCTTGGTTGTGAGTTCTTCAACAAACATGGAGACTGCCATTTTACACCATTTTCACAGGATAAGCTAAGTACATCAATTTATCACCAACATTACCCTAACACAGGCACAGACTTGAATTTGGAAAGCAGTAAGTGCTATTTGTTGGGGTAGTGTTGCTGATTTTGGAAGTCCCTGTTCTGTATCAAGAATTCATCATGGCACTCATTCTGTATATTAAAGCTGCCAGCAAAATATATTTAGAGATTTTTCTATATGTCACTACTATTACCCTAACTTGAGCATTGACTTTGACTACCAAATGCAGTAAGTGCTACTTGTTGGGGCAGTTTTAAGTGACAAAAGCAACTGACTACATCGAAAGCCATTTTCTTAATGGAGTCCAACTCTGATCACTTCAAATAGAGCCACTCGTGATTTCTGTCTTCATAAGTGCTTCTCTTTGGGGTTGTCTTGGTTGTGAGTTCTTCAACAAACATGGAGACTGCCATTTTACACCATTTTCACAGGATAAGCTAAGTACATCAATTTATCACCAACATTACCCTAACACAGGCACAGACTTGAATTTGGAAAGCAGTAAGTGCTATTTGTTGGGGCAGTTTTAAGTGACAAAAGCAACTGACTGCAACAGAAGATTTTAATGTTTATTCTATGGCCATGCAGTGATACCCGGTGTCTCAGAAGCAATTTGGAGTATATATGCAGGGCTTCTTTGTATTGTTTTCAAATACAGATGGAATAGCAGCTGGTTACTATGTGGCAATAAGTTCCATCAGGAAGATTCATTGGAGTCTAAATGTCCACTCATCAACTGCTAATGGCCTGCATGAATTTAAGATGGTGATTGTCTGTTGATTACGTGCAAAAAGGTGTGATTATTTACCAAGTCATTATCAAGGCCATTGAAACTTTGTGAAAAACAAGGTGGAGTACTGTGGGAGTGGCTTCATTCAGTATTTAAGAGGGCAGATCAGTGCAAGGAAATCCACTACAACAGGGATACAACGCAGGAAGATCATAAGAAAGGAAATCCACTACAACAGGGATACAATGCAGCAGAAACCACAAGAAACACCTGTATGATGGGTAAAATCATAAGAAAGATATAGTTCTTATTGACAATTTGTGTTATTGGCTCAACTTCAGCACTGACTATCTTTAGAATGGATTAAATGCTATGACTTTGGGTGACTGCACATAGCAAATACCACAGATTGTGGCTAGAGTATTATTATCAGATCAATATATAGAGATAGCTGTAATAGACAATATTGTTACCCAACTCTGATCACTTCAAATGGAGCCACTCATGATTTCTGTCTTCATAAGTGCTTCTCTTTGGGGTTGTCTTGGTTGTGAGTTCTTCAACAAACATGGAGACTGCCATTTTACACCATTTTCACAGGATAAGCTAAGTACATCAATTTATCACCAACATTACCCTAACACAGGCACAGACTTGAATTTGGAAAGCAGTAAGTGCTATTTGTTGGGGTAGTGTTGCTGATTTTGGAAGTCCCTGTTCTGTATCAAGAATTCATCATGGCACTCATTCTGTATATTAAAGCTGCCAGCAAAATATATTTAGAGATTTTTCTATATGTCACTACTATTACCCTAACTTGAGCATTGACTTTGACTACCAAATGCAGTAAGTGCTACTTGTTGGGGCAGTTTTAAGTGACAAAAGCAACTGACTACATCGAAAGCCATTTTCTTAATGGAGTCCAACTCTGATCACTTCAAATAGAGCCACTCGTGATTTCTGTCTTCATAAGTGCTTCTCTTTGGGGTTGTCTTGGTTGTGAGTTCTTCAACAAACATGGAGACTGCCATTTTACACCATTTTCACAGGATAAGCTAAGTACATCAATTTATCACCAACATTACCCTAACACAGGCACAGACTTGAATTTGGAAAGCAGTAAGTGCTATTTGTTGGGGCAGTTTTAAGTGACAAAAGCAACTGACTGCAACAGAAGATTTTAATGTTTATTCTATGGCCATGCAGTGATACCCGGTGTCTCAGAAGCAATTTGGAGTATATATGCAGGGCTTCTTTGTATTGTTTTCAAATACAGATGGAATAGCAGCTGGTTACTATGTGGCAATAAGTTCCATCAGGAAGATTCATTGGAGTCTAAATGTCCACTCATCAACTGCTAATGGCCTGCATGAATTTAAGATGGTGATTGTCTGTTGATTACGTGCAAAAAGGTGTGATTATTTACCAAGTCATTATCAAGGCCATTGAAACTTTGTGAAAAACAAGGTGGAGTACTGTGGGAGTGGCTTCATTCAGTATTTAAGAGGGGCAGATCAGTGCAAGGAAATCCACTACAACAGGGATACAACGCAGGAAAGATCATAAGAAAGGAAATCCACTACAACAGGGATACAATGCAGCAGAAACCACAAGAAACACCTGTATGATGGGTAAAATCATAAGAAAGATATAGTTCTTATTGACAATTTGTGTTATTGGCTCAACTTCAGCACTGACTATCTTTAGAATGGATTAAATGCTATGACTTTGGGTGACTGCACATAGCAAATACCACAGATTGTGGCTAGAGTATTATTATCAGATCAATATATAGAGATAGCTGTAATAGACAATATTGTTACCCAACTCTGATCACTTCAAATGGAGCCACTCATGATTTCTGTCTTCATAAGTGCTTCTCTTTGGGGTTGTCTTGGTTGTGAGTTCTTCAACAAACATGGAGACTGCCATTTTACACCATTTTCACAGGATAAGCTAAGTACATCAATTTATCACCAACATTACCCTAACACAGGCACAGACTTGAATTTGGAAAGCAGTAAGTGCTATTTGTTGGGGTAGTGTTGCTGATTTTGGAAGTCCCTGTTCTGTATCAAGAATTCATCATGGCACTCATTCTGTATATTAAAGCTGCCAGCAAAATATATTTAGAGATTTTTCTATATGTCACTACTATTACCCTAACTTGAGCATTGACTTTGACTACCAAATGCAGTAAGTGCTACTTGTTGGGGCAGTTTTAAGTGACAAAAGCAACTGACTACATCGAAAGCCATTTTCTTAATGGAGTCCAACTCTGATCACTTCAAATAGAGCCACTCGTGATTTCTGTCTTCATAAGTGCTTCTCTTTGGGGTTGTCTTGGTTGTGAGTTCTTCAACAAACATGGAGACTGCCATTTTACACCATTTTCACAGGATAAGCTAAGTACATCAATTTATCACCAACATTACCCTAACACAGGCACAGACTTGAATTTGGAAAGCAGTAAGTGCTATTTGTTGGGGTAGTGTTGCTGATTTTGGAAGTCCCTGTTCTGTATCAAGAATTCATCATGGCACTCATTCTGTATATTAAAGCTGCCAGCAAAATATATTTAGAGATTTTTCTATATGTCACTACTATTACCCTAACTTGAGCATTGACTTTGACTACCAAATGCAGTAAGTGCTACTTGTTGGGGCAGTTTTAAGTGACAAAAGCAACTGACTACATCGAAAGCCATTTTCTTAATGGAGTCCAACTCTGATCACTTCAAATAGAGCCACTCGTGATTTCTGTCTTCATAAGTGCTTCTCTTTGGGGTTGTCTTGGTTGTGAGTTCTTCAACAAACATGGAGACTGCCATTTTACACCATTTTCACAGGATAAGCTAAGTACATCAATTTATCACCAACATTACCCTAACACAGGCACAGACTTGAATTTGGAAAGCAGTAAGTGCTATTTGTTGGGGTAGTGTTGCTGATTTTGGAAGTCCCTGTTCTGTATCAAGAATTCATCATGGCACTCATTCTGTATATTAAAGCTGCCAGCAAAATATATTTAGATTTTTCAATATGTCACTACTATTACCCTAACTTGAGCATTGACTTTGACTACCAAATGCAGTAAGTGCTACTTGTTGGGGCAGTTTTAAGTGACAAAAGCAACTGACTACATCGAAAGCCATTTTCTTAATGGAGTCCAACTCTGATCACTTCAAATAGAGCCACTCTTGATTTCTGTCTTCATAAGTGCTTCTCTTTGGGGTTGTCTTGGTTGTGAGTTCTTCAACAAACATGGAGACTGCCATTTTACACCATTTTCACAGGATAAGCTAAGTACATCAATTTATCACCAACATTACCCTAACACAGGCACAGACTTGAATTTGGAAAGCAGTAAGTGCTATTTGTTGGGGTAGTGTTGCTGATTTTGGAAGTCCCTGTTCTGTATCAAGAATTCATCATGGCACTCATTCTGTATATTAAAGCTGCCAGCAAAATATATTTAGAGATTTTTTATATGTCACTACTATTACCCTAACTTGAGCATTGACTTTGACTACCAAATGCAGTAAGTGCTACTTGTTGGGGCAGTTTTAAGTGACAAAAGCAACTGACTACATCGAAAGCCATTTTCTTAATGGAGTCCAACTCTGATCACTTCAAATAGAGCCACTCGTGATTTCTGTCTTCATAAGTGCTTCTCTTTGGGGTTGTCTTGGTTGTGAGTTCTTCAACAAACATGGAGACTGCCATTTTACACCATTTTCACAGGATAAGCTAAGTACATCAATTTATCACCAACATTACCCTAACACAGGCACAGACTTGAATTTGGAAAGCAGTAAGTGCTATTTGTTGGGGCAGTTTTAAGTGACAAAAGCAACTGACTGCAACAGAAGATTTAATGTTTATTCTATGGCCATGCAGTGATACCCGGTGTCTCAGAAGCAATTTGGAGTATATATGCAGGGCTTCTTTGTATTGTTTTCAAATACAGATGGAATAGCAGCTGGTTACTATGTGGCAATAAGTTCCATCAGGAAGATTCATTGGAGTCTAAATGTCCACTCATCAACTGCTAATGGCCTGCATGAATTTAAGATGGTGATTGTCTGTTGATTACGTGCAAAAAGGTGTGATTATTTACCAAGTCATTATCAAGGCCATTGAAACTTTGTGAAAAACAAGGTGGAGTACTGTGGGAGTGGCTTCATTCAGTATTTAAGAGGGGCAGATCAGTGCAAGGAAATCCACTACAACAGGGATACAACGCAGGAGAGATCATAAGAAAGGAAATCCACTACAACAGGGATACAATGCAGCAGAAACCACAAGAAACACCTGTATGATGGGTAAAATCATAAGAAAGATATAGTTCTTATTGACAATTTGTGTTATTGGCTCAACTTCAGCACTGACTATCTTTAGAATGGATTAAATGCTATGACTTTGGGTGACTGCACATAGCAAATACCACAGATTGTGGCTAGAGTATTATTATCAGATCAATATATAGAGATAGCTGTAATAGACAATATTGTTACCCAACTCTGATCACTTCAAATGGAGCCACTCATGATTTCTGTCTTCATAAGTGCTTCTCTTTGGGGTTGTCTTGGTTGTGAGTTCTTCAACAAACATGGAGACTGCCATTTTACACCATTTTCACAGGATAAGCTAAGTACATCAATTTATCACCAACATTACCCTAACACAGGCACAGACTTGAATTTGGAAAGCAGTAAGTGCTATTTGTTGGGGTAGTGTTGCTGATTTTGGAAGTCCCTGTTCTGTATCAAGAATTCATCATGGCACTCATTCTGTATATTAAAGCTGCCAGCAAAATATATTTAGAGATTTTTCTATATGTCACTACTATTACCCTAACTTGAGCATTGACTTTGACTACCAAATGCAGTAAGTGCTACTTGTTGGGGCAGTTTTAAGTGACAAAAGCAACTGACTACATCGAAAGCCATTTTCTTAATGGAGTCCAACTCTGATCACTTCAAATAGAGCCACTCGTGATTTCTGTCTTCATAAGTGCTTCTCTTTGGGGTTGTCTTGGTTGTGAGTTCTTCAACAAACATGGAGACTGCCATTTTACACCATTTTCACAGGATAAGCTAAGTACATCAATTTATCACCAACATTACCCTAACACAGGCACAGACTTGAATTTGGAAAGCAGTAAGTGCTATTTGTTGGGGCAGTTTTAAGTGACAAAAGCAACTGACTGCAACAGAAGATTTTAATGTTTATTCTATGGCCATGCAGTGATACCCGGTGTCTCAGAAGCAATTTGGAGTATATATGCAGGGCTTCTTTGTATTGTTTTCAAATACAGATGGAATAGCAGCTGGTTACTATGTGGCAATAAGTTCCATCAGGAAGATTCATTGGAGTCTAAATGTCCACTCATCAACTGCTAATGGCCTGCATGAATTTAAGATGGTGATTGTCTGTTGATTACGTGCAAAAAGGTGTGATTATTTACCAAGTCATTATCAAGGCCATTGAAACTTTGTGAAAAACAAGGTGGAGTACTGTGGGAGTGGCTTCATTCAGTATTTAAGAGGGGCAGATCAGTGCAAGGAAATCCACTACAACAGGGATACAACGCAGGAAAGATCATAAGAAAGGAAATCCACTACAACAGGATACAATGCAGCAGAAACCACAAGAAACACCTGTATGATGGGTAAAATCATAAGAAAGATATAGTTCTTATTGACAATTTGTGTTATTGGCTCAACTTCAGCACTGACTATCTTTAGAATGGATTAAATGCTATGACTTTGGGTGACTGCACATAGCAAATACCACAGATTGTGGCTAGAGTATTATTATCAGATCAATATATAGAGATAGCTGTAATAGACAATATTGTTACCCAACTCTGATCACTTCAAATGGAGCCACTCATGATTTCTGTCTTCATAAGTGCTTCTCTTTGGGGTTGTCTTGGTTGTGAGTTCTTCAACAAACATGGAGACTGCCATTTTACACCATTTTCACAGGATAAGCTAAGTACATCAATTTATCACCAACATTACCCTAACACAGGCACAGACTTGAATTTGGAAAGCAGTAAGTGCTATTTGTTGGGGTAGTGTTGCTGATTTTGGAAGTCCCTGTTCTGTATCAAGAATTCATCATGGCACTCATTCTGTATATTAAAGCTGCCAGCAAAATATATTTAGAGATTTTTCTATATGTCACTACTATTACCCTAACTTGAGCATTGACTTTGACTACCAAATGCAGTAAGTGCTACTTGTTGGGGCAGTTTTAAGTGACAAAAGCAACTGACTACATCGAAAGCCATTTTCTTAATGGAGTCCAACTCTGATCACTTCAAATAGAGCCACTCTGATTTCTGTCTTCATAAGTGCTTCTCTTTGGGGTTGTCTTGGTTGTGAGTTCTTCAACAAACATGGAGACTGCCATTTTACACCATTTTCACAGGATAAGCTAAGTACATCAATTTATCACCAACATTACCCTAACACAGGCACAGACTTGAATTTGGAAAGCAGTAAGTGCTATTTGTTGGGGTAGTGTTGCTGATTTTGGAAGTCCCTGTTCTGTATCAAGAATTCATCATGGCACTCATTCTGTATATTAAAGCTGCCAGCAAAATATATTTAGAGATTTTTCTATATGTCACTACTATTACCCTAACTTGAGCATTGACTTTGACTACCAAATGCAGTAAGTGCTACTTGTTGGGGCAGTTTTAAGTGACAAAAGCAACTGACTACATCGAAAGCCATTTTCTTAATGGAGTCCAACTCTGATCACTTCAAATAGAGCCACTCGTGATTTCTGTCTTCATAAGTGCTTCTCTTTGGGGTTGTCTTGGTTGTGAGTTCTTCAACAAACATGGAGACTGCCATTTTACACCATTTTCACAGGATAAGCTAAGTACATCAATTTACCACCACTACACAGGGATACACACAGAAATCATAAAAAGGAAGTCCACTTTGTTGGGGTACAGTGCTGCAGAAACCACAAGTCCACTGTATATGGGAATCATGGCAGAAATTATAGTATTATTGACAATTTGTGTTATATTTCAAAGATTTTTCAATGTCACTACTATTACCTAACTTGAGCATTGACTTTGACTACCAAATGCAGTAAGTGCTACTTGTTGGGGCAGTTTTAAGTGACAAAAGCAACTGACTACATCGAAAGCCATTTTCTTAATGGAGTCCAACTCTGATCACTTCAAATAGAGCCACTCTGATTTCTGTCTTCATAAGTGCTTCTCTTTGGGGTTGTCTTGGTTGTGAGTTCTTCAACAAACATGGAGACTGCCATTTTACACCATTTTCACAGGATAAGCTAAGTACATCAATTTATCACCAACATTACCCTAACACAGGCACAGACTTGAATTTGGAAAGCAGTAAGTGCTATTTGTTGGGGTAGTGTTGCTGATTTTGGAAGTCCCTGTTCTGTATCAAGAATTCATCATGGCACTCATTCTGTATATTAAAGCTGCCAGCAAAATATATTTAGAGATTTTTCAATATGTCACTACTATTACCCTAACTTGAGCATTGACTTTGACTACCAAATGCAGTAAGTGCTACTTGTTGGGGCAGTTTTAAGTGACAAAAGCAACTGACTACATCGAAAGCCATTTTCTTAATGGAGTCCAACTCTGATCACTTCAAATAGAGCCACTCGTGATTTCTGTCTTCATAAGTGCTTCTCTTTGGGGTTGTCTTGGTTGTGAGTTCTTCAACAAACATGGAGACTGCCATTTTACACCATTTTCACAGGATAAGCTAAGTACATCAATTTATCACCAACATTACCCTAACACAGGCACAGACTTGAATTTGGAAAGCAGTAAGTGCTATTTGTTGGGGCAGTTTTAAGTGACAAAAGCAACTGACTGCAACAGAAGATTTTAATGTTTATTCTATGGCCATGCAGTGATACCCGGTGTCTCAGAAGCAATTTGGAGTATATATGCAGGGCTTCTTTGTATTGTTTTCAAATACAGATGGAATAGCAGCTGGTTACTATGTGGCAATAAGTTCCATCAGGAAGATTCATTGGAGTCTAAATGTCCACTCATCAACTGCTAATGGCCTGCATGAATTTAAGATGGTGATTGTCTGTTGATTACGTGCAAAAAGGTGTGATTATTTACCAAGTCATTATCAAGGCCATTGAAACTTTGTGAAAAACAAGGTGGAGTACTGTGGGAGTGGCTTCATTCAGTATTTAAGAGGGGCAGATCAGTGCAAGGAAATCCACTACAACAGGGATACAACGCAGGAGAGATCATAAGAAAGGAAATCCACTACAACAGGGATACAATGCAGCAGAAACCACAAGAAACACCTGTATGATGGGTAAAATCATAAGAAAGATATAGTTCTTATTGACAATTTGTGTTATTGGCTCAACTTCAGCACTGACTATCTTTAGAATGGATTAAATGCTATGACTTTGGGTGACTGCACATAGCAAATACCACAGATTGTGGCTAGAGTATTATTATCAGATCAATATATAGAGATAGCTGTAATAGACAATATTGTTACCCAACTCTGATCACTTCAAATGGAGCCACTCATGATTTCTGTCTTCATAAGTGCTTCTCTTTGGGTTGTCTTGGTTGTGAGTTCTTCAACAAACATGGAGACTGCCATTTTACACCATTTTCACAGGATAAGCTAAGTACATCAATTTATCACCAACATTACCCTAACACAGGCACAGACTTGAATTTGGAAAGCAGTAAGTGCTATTTGTTGGGGTAGTGTTGCTGATTTTGGAAGTCCCTGTTCTGTATCAAGAATTCATCATGGCACTCATTCTGTATATTAAAGCTGCCAGCAAAATATATTTAGAGATTTTTCTATATGTCACTACTATTACCCTAACTTGAGCATTGACTTTGACTACCAAATGCAGTAAGTGCTACTTGTTGGGGCAGTTTTAAGTGACAAAAGCAACTGACTACATCGAAAGCCATTTTCTTAATGGAGTCCAACTCTGATCACTTCAAATAGAGCCACTCGTGATTTCTGTCTTCATAAGTGCTTCTCTTTGGGGTTGTCTTGGTTGTGAGTTCTTCAACAAACATGGAGACTGCCATTTTACACCATTTTCACAGGATAAGCTAAGTACATCAATTTATCACCAACATTACCCTAACACAGGCACAGACTTGAATTTGGAAAGCAGTAAGTGCTATTTGTTGGGGCAGTTTTAAGTGACAAAAGCAACTGACTGCAACAGAAGATTTTAATGTTTATTCTATGGCCATGCAGTGATACCCGGTGTCTCAGAAGCAATTTGGAGTATATATGCAGGGCTTCTTTGTATTGTTTTCAAATACAGATGGAATAGCAGCTGGTTACTATGTGGCAATAAGTTCCATCAGGAAGATTCATTGGAGTCTAAATGTCCACTCATCAACTGCTAATGGCCTGCATGAATTTAAGATGGTGATTGTCTGTTGATTACGTGCAAAAAGGTGTGATTATTTACCAAGTCATTATCAAGGCCATTGAAACTTTGTGAAAAACAAGGAGTACTGTGGGAGTGGCTTCATTCAGTATTTAAGAGGGGCAGATCAGTGCAAGGAAATCCACTACAACAGGGATACAACGCAGGAAAGATCATAAGAAAGGAAATCCACTACAACAGGGATACAATGCAGCAGAAACCACAAGAAACACCTGTATGATGGGTAAAATCATAAGAAAGATATAGTTCTTATTGACAATTTGTGTTATTGGCTCAACTTCAGCACTGACTATCTTTAGAATGGATTAAATGCTATGACTTTGGGTGACTGCACATAGCAAATACCACAGATTGTGGCTAGAGTATTATTATCAGATCAATATATAGAGATAGCTGTAATAGACAATATTGTTACCCAACTCTGATCACTTCAAATGGAGCCACTCATGATTTCTGTCTTCATAAGTGCTTCTCTTTGGGGTTGTCTTGGTTGTGAGTTCTTCAACAAACATGACTGCCATTTTACACCATTTTCACAGGATAAGCTAAGTACATCAATTTATCACCAACATTACCCTAACACAGGCACAGACTTGAATTTGGAAAGCAGTAAGTGCTATTTGTTGGGGTAGTGTTGCTGATTTTGGAAGTCCCTGTTCTGTATCAAGAATTCATCATGGCACTCATTCTGTATATTAAAGCTGCCAGCAAAATATATTTAGAGATTTTTCTATATGTCACTATTACCCTAACTTGAGCATTGACTTTGACTACCAAATGCAGTAAGTGCTACTTGTTGGGGCAGTTTTAAGTGACAAAAGCAACTGACTACATCGAAAGCCATTTTCTTAATGGAGTCCAACTCTGATCACTTCAAATAGAGCCACTCATGATTTCTGTCTTCATAAGTGCTTCTCTTTGGGGTTGTCTTGGTTGTGAGTTCTTCAACAAACATGGAGACTGCCATTTTACACCATTTTCACAGGATAAGCTAAGTACATCAATTTATCACCAACATTACCCTAACACAGGCACAGACTTGAATTTGGAAAGCAGTAAGTGCTATTTGTTGGGGTAGTGTTGCTGATTTTGGAAGTCCCTGTTCTGTATCAAGAATTCATCATGGCACTCATTCTGTATATTAAAGCTGCCAGCAAATATATTTAAAAGATTTTTCAATATGTCACTACTATTACCCTAACTTGAGCATTGACTTTGACTACCAAATGCAGTAAGTGCTACTTGTTGGGGCAGTTTTAAGTGACAAAAGCAACTGACTACATCGAAAGCCATTTTCTTAATGGAGTCCAACTCTGATCACTTCAAATAGAGCCACTCTTGATTTCTGTCTTCATAAGTGCTTCTCTTTGGGTTGTCTTGGTTGTGAGTTCTTCAACAAACATGGAGACTGCCATTTTACACCATTTTCACAGGATAAGCTAAGTACATCAATTTATCACCAACATTACCCTAACACAGGCACAGACTTGAATTTGGAAAGCAGTAAGTGCTATTTGTTGGGGTAGTGTTGCTGATTTTGGAAGTCCCTGTTCTGTATCAAGAATTCATCATGGCACTCATTCTGTATATTAAAGCTGCCAGCAAAATATATTTAGAGATTTTTTATATGTCACTACTATTACCCTAACTTGAGCATTGACTTTGACTACCAAATGCAGTAAGTGCTACTTGTTGGGGCAGTTTTAAGTGACAAAAGCAACTGACTACATCGAAAGCCATTTTCTTAATGGAGTCCAACTCTGATCACTTCAAATAGAGCCACTCGTGATTTCTGTCTTCATAAGTGCTTCTCTTTGGGGTTGTCTTGGTTGTGAGTTCTTCAACAAACATGGAGACTGCCATTTTACACCATTTTCACAGGATAAGCTAAGTACATCAATTTATCACCAACATTACCCTAACACAGGCACAGACTTGAATTTGGAAAGCAGTAAGTGCTATTTGTTGGGGCAGTTTTAAGTGACAAAAGCAACTGACTGCAACAGAAGATTTTAATGTTTATTCTATGGCCATGCAGTGATACCCGGTGTCTCAGAAGCAATTTGGAGTATATATGCAGGGCTTCTTTGTATTGTTTTCAAATACAGATGGAATAGCAGCTGGTTACTATGTGGCAATAAGTTCCATCAGGAAGATTCATTGGAGTCTAAATGTCCACTCATCAACTGCTAATGGCCTGCATGAATTTAAGATGGTGATTGTCTGTTGATTACGTGCAAAAAGGTGTGATTATTTACCAAGTCATTATCAAGGCCATTGAAACTTTGTGAAAAACAAGGTGGAGTACTGTGGGAGTGGCTTCATTCAGTATTTAAGAGGGGCAGATCAGTGCAAGGAAATCCACTACAACAGGGATACAACGCAGGAGAGATCATAAGAAAGGAAATCCACTACAACAGGGATACAATGCAGCAGAAACCACAAGAAACACCTGTATGATGGGTAAAATCATAAGAAAGATATAGTTCTTATTGACAATTTGTGTTATTGGCTCAACTTCAGCACTGACTATCTTAGAATGGATTAAATGCTATGACTTTGGGTGACTGCACATAGCAAATACCACAGATTGTGGCTAGAGTATTATTATCAGATCAATATATAGAGATAGCTGTAATAGACAATATTGTTACCCAACTCTGATCACTTCAAATGGAGCCACTCATGATTTCTGTCTTCATAAGTGCTTCTCTTTGGGGTTGTCTTGGTTGTGAGTTCTTCAACAAACATGGAGACTGCCATTTTACACCATTTTCACAGGATAAGCTAAGTACATCAATTTATCACCAACATTACCCTAACACAGGCACAGACTTGAATTTGGAAAGCAGTAAGTGCTATTTGTTGGGTAGTGTTGCTGATTTTGAAGTCCCTGTTCTGTATCAAGAATTCATCATGGCACTCATTCTGTATATTAAAGCTGCCAGCAAAAATATTTAGAGATTTTCTATATGTCACTACTATTACCCTAACTTGAGCATTGACTTTGACTACCAAATGCAGTAAGTGCTACTTGTTGGGGCAGTTTTAAGTGACAAAAGCAACTGACTACATCGAAAGCCATTTTCTTAATGGAGT
>NW_026116554.1:0-33879 GCF_001640805.2 Lates calcarifer
ATCATGACAAAAAGGTTAGTTTATAGTTTATACTCAAACATGTACTTTTTGTGCAGAGAAAAGACATTTACATGTAAATTCAATTCAGTTTTATTTTATTTATATAGCACCGAATCACAACAAAAGTAATCTCAAGGCACTTTTCATATAGAGCCTGTCTAGACTGTACTCTTCAGATTATTATAATTACAGAGAGCGACCCAACAGATCCCACCATGATCTATTGGGTCCTTCCTTTTAAGAAGCAGAAAACTTTGAGCAGAACCAGACTCAGGGTGGGCAGCCATCAGCCTCGAGCGTTGGGTTGAGAAAGAAAGAGGGGGGGGGGGTGAGATGGGAGGGTAGAAATAGGGACAGAAGAACATAGCATAATGTAGATTCCATATAAAAATATAAACTGGTATCAGTAATACAATAGTGGTAATAATAGTAATGACAAGTAACAGTAATACTAGAAGCAAACTGATAATTTCTAAATGTAACAGCATATGTTGAGTGGAGTTGTAGGAGGAGCAGGAGGCTTGTCATCACAAATCTGACTCTACAGGTTCAGAGGCAAAAATACCTGCAGAAAGAGACAGAAGAGGAGAGAGAGGCGAAAGAGCACAAAACTTTGAGAAGATATTGGGTTAGTAACATGTATTTATGGGAATCCATACTGAGGGGGAGAGAGAGAAGCTCATTGCATCATGGGAAATCTCCCGGCAGTCTCGGCCTACAGGTATAACTAAGGGATGGTTCAAGCAAGCCTGAGCCAGCCCTAACTATAAGCTTCAAAAAGCCTACTCTTAAAGGTACAGAGGGTGTCTGCCTCCCGGACCCAGACTGGGAGAACAGTAAGAGCTTGATAGCTGAAGGCTCCAATAGAGGAGCTTGATAGCTGAAGGCTCTGCCTCCCATTCTACTCCTA
This sequence comes from Lates calcarifer, assembly GCF_001640805.2. Lineage (NCBI taxonomy): Eukaryota > Metazoa > Chordata > Actinopteri > Centropomidae > Lates > Lates calcarifer. Next base: position 911 of record NW_026116554.1, read on the forward strand.
GAAACTACCAGTAAACCAGCATTCTGGGAGTGCAATGTTCTGGTGGGATTGTAGGAAACTATAAGGTCTTTAAGATAGCCTGACCATTAAGGGTGAGGAGGAAGATTTTGAGTTCTATTCTGAATTTGACAGGGAGCCAATGTAGAGAGGCCAACAGAGGAGAAATATGGTCTGTTTCTAGTTCTAGGTCAGTAAACATGCTGCAGAATTTTGGATCAACTACAGAGTCTTTAGAGACTTGTTGGAGCACCCTGATAATAATGAATTGTAATGAAAATAATGAAATGTATGTAAAAGTTTTTGACATGTAATTTGTCAGACCTAAGGCACACCAAAACACAAAATGCTACCTGGTAAATGCTCACATGAGGAACACTCTTGTGGTACCCATTTGGATACCTGGACATTAAACTGAATGATGACAGTGGGTACTCAGTCACCTCCTGGTGCAGAATTATGGGGCACTTGTGTCAGTTGTTGAGAGCAGGTGTATGGCATATTGATATTCAGTCCAACCAGTGGTTTCATTTTTCGTGTTCCACAAAGAATTTCCCTTACACAGTAATAAATTAGTGGGTATTTAGATTTTGGGGAAACTTTGTTGTAAACTTTTTCTTCGTGACTGCTTATTGCTAATTTTCAAGAGGCTGTAGCCCATTTTAGTACAATGTAATGCATGTAATAATGTCAGTGATTGTAAGATCTGTTCCTCTGCCACGTTGAGCCATGTGCTTGAGCAGGGTGAGGATTTTGGTTGGATGTCATAAATGTCTTCTGTGACACCTGTGAACTCACAGCAACAGCTATGTTCCCATTAATACAAATGTGTCGGACACCATAGGGAAAACATGGACATTATAGATGGCTTTTAACCTCAACACGTTTGCAGAATAGAATAATATTGCCACTGTAACATGTAATTACTCAATTATTGCAGTTTCCAGTCCTTTGGGAAATGACAATATAGTGCTTTAGCTCTTTTTACTCTCAGTGTCCCAAGAGCAGTTGAAACTGCTAGTTCAGCTCTGGGTTGAATGGAAGACACCCATGGTGGAGGTGATGTAAGAGAACATTCCACTTCATCCATATGATTGCACACTCTTTGATTTCCTAGAAAGTACAACAGTTCTAGGATTGCTGTAGAGTAGTAGTCAGAGTAGTATTACAGAGTAGTGGTAGTTTTGAATTTACATGTTATCTCTTGTAATGTCACATTTTCCTTTGAATTGGAACCTTACATGAATTCAAGGCTCAAATTTAAGTTTCATAGATTAATTATTCCCCTTATCTGACTGAAATAAAAGAGAGGGAAGAGTTCCCGTCATGAATTAAACAGCCAGATTTCTTGTGTGCTTGCTTTTTGCTATTCTGGCTTTTCTGCCTATACTGCTTTTCTGTCATTTTTGCCCTTGTATCTTTTGTGCTTTCTTTAGCCCTATGCATTCCAAGTACCTTTTGTTTTGTCTATTCGCCTGAGCCATTTCTTTTAATTTACAAGCCAGGTCAGTAATAAATTGAATAAAAAGAGCACAAACGCCTTAGTGTAACTTAAATTATTAACACATCATTGCTTTGATTTTTTTTTTTTTTTTTTAAAGTTGACCAATGTCAATCTCTTCTCTCTATAGTTATCTTGTGAAAGTTAAAAACAGGAGTTAGAATCAATGCAGTTAATTTTGTAACCACCATCAAAAGAGATACAGGCAGACAATACATCTGCCCCTGACTGCCCACTGAGAAATCTACAGCAGTGCCAAAGGAGGAAAGTCTCCTGTCGGACTGAAACAGCTGAGATAAACTGTGTAGCAACATCTGGCATCAGCCTGATGTCAGCCCAGCACTTATGATCAGGCAGGTAAAAGTATGGTCACTGAAAATATGACCTGAACCCCCATCTGCTCCAGCTTCCACAACATCCAGTGATGAGAAGCAGATGTAGAACTCTTCCTCTCAAATTCTCTCTATTCCTTTGTTCTTTTTTATCACATACTCTGCAAGTAAATTCCTTTTGTCTATATGTGCAAGTGATTTCTTTCTCAAGCCAAACAATGTCTAGTTAAGCCAAAGGAACAAAATTATTGCAATATACTTACAATACTTACCTCCATTTTTATCCTGAAGGTGTTGAAGAATTTTGACAGTTATCCATCCAATAAACATTAAGGACATTAGAATTTATTTTTCCTCAACCCACAAGAGAGGCCAGCAGATCACATGCCCGCCTGCAGAGAAGCTTACAAGAAACCGTTTGCAGAAAGACAGAAGACAGAAAAGTCTACGGGTAAACTCAACTCATGCTGAACTGCTGAGACACTGGCACAATCTGTCACTGTAACTGGAGACATGGGCTATGGGAGAATCCACCTGGATCCTGTTATGGTTACCACCGCAACCTGAGCCACCTCAGCCACCTGGATTCCAGCCAAGTCCAGCTACCGCAACTCACAATAGGCCAGTCTTAACATTCTGCTTGTGACATACGACGATGGTAAGATAAGTAAAACTTAGATTTTTGCCATAGACAAAATCTAAATTCAGTACCATTACGATTATTACGAATTATAGACTAAACCTATTTGCTTCCACCATATCCAAAGGGATCAATAAAGTCTGTCTAAGTCTATTACTCTGCTCATTTCACCTGCTGTTAGATCTCCATGCTAGTTTGATCATCTCCACATTTCTGTTTTATTTTCATTTCTTATTTTTATATTCACCTTATCATGTATTCACGTAAGTAGATGCCAGAAATAAACAACATGTGCGCTGATACAATAATTCACACAGTCATTGGAAAAATCCAATATTGCTCTCATTGTAATGGGGCACCCACTGCCCAATTTTGGGACAGAAATCTGGGATATTAATTTTGATATCAAAATAAAAATAAAATGGTTTGCTTTACAGAATGGTTAGACAATGATTTCATAAGGTTTCAAACATTAGGGTGGGGCAATGTTGGTCTCGATAACAATGTGACGTAATTTACAACCAGGGATCTGGTGCAGAAGAAGATAAACAAGGAGAAGAAGACCCTGGTTAAGTCTGTGGATTTGAGAGAGTTCAATCTGCATAGTTATTTTTCAGGTTCCTTTCTTGATAAAATAATAGTTAAACATTTAATGCAGAGACAAATTTTGTTGCGTAAAATGAAGATTTGGAAAGTGTTCCTTCGTACTTTCCATATGAACAGGGGTCCACTAGAATTGTCTCCTCTGAATGGGCCATTTGACCTTTGACCCTGGTTTGAGAGGAAAAGTTCTATATCTGCTTCTTATCATTGGATGTTGGGGAGGCTGGAGAGTGGATGGGGTTTAGGTCATAATTATCAGTGACCGTATTTGTACCTCATTGCAGTTCTGGGAACAAGTTCTTGTTTTTTTCCCTATGAACTCTGTCATAGCCCGATCATAGGTGCCAGGCTGATGTCAGGCAGGTGCCAGATGTCGCTACAACATATTAAGACCCAGTTGTGCGTGTCTCTTTTATAATGGAGAGGATCCCTTCAATCGAAAAACTTAATGACTTCTGATATGAGATTGATTACATGAAAAACACTAAATTATTCTGTGTTGTCCTCCCTGAGGACTGGTGCCCCATACAACGAGAGCATAAGCTTATGAGCTTTGTGCATTATTGCTACAACTGGTAGAACCTGTTTCCTGGCAAACACACAGTGCTGACCTCAGACATCACTTGCTTTAGGTTCCAACCAAGTAAATATGATAATGTAGCTCAAATCAACAAAAGCTACTTGGAGTATGGAGTCAGCAAATCTGAGGCCTGTACTACGAAGCAAATTCAACATACCCAGGATATCTTATCATTATCTGACTTCACTAAACCTGACAATCACAGACGGGCTAAGCAATGTTATGACGCTGGTTATCAACTTGTCAACCCAGGATTTGTTCAATTATCAAAGTCTTACTTACTGAGTGAGCGTTTTGCTTTTTTTTTGCCAAAGCAGAGAGGAGAGGAGAGAGTTCAATCTGACTGAAATGTTTGTTTATAATTATGGGGAATATTCAACAGTGCAGGGATAAAACATATTTGTTCTATCAAAATGAAGATATAATTGTGAGTATGTGATCATTTGGTGTGTTAAACTCTGGCTCTGTTGTAAGGCATATGGAAAGACTGGAACAAAACAATTCCACTTAGCTATAAAAATATCTATTGATATGTATTATTTGTCACTTTATTGTAAACTCTTCTGTCCCTGTCAGGATCCTGCAGAAAATGACGATGCTAGTTTTCCAGTGATCTGATTGGTTAGTAGTTGGACTGTTGACAGGTTATGATCTGATCCTCTCAAGTTCAGCATAAGTTACCATTGCGATTTACTGCGATAAGAAGTGAACCACTGTTGTAAGACTGAAAACCCAGAGTTAAACCTGACGTTACCTCGCTAACTGCAAATCCTGCTTTGTAGTACAGGCAGATACCAGATAAGATGACTTCAAAGACACAATGCAGAGTGCTCAGTGGCCCACTGAAAATGTGTTATATTTTCTGGAACTGATGAGGCTCAATGATGTGTGCTATACTAGCAGACTTAGGTTTATATAGGGCTAGCCTGGCTTTAAACCCTGGATAATGAAATAATGAAGATAATGTTCCAAAAAGTAGGATAATGTTAAACATTAAAATTGTTAATAGCATGGTTGGTCAGCCATCTATTTTCCTCTGCTTATCTGGGATTGGGTCATGGTAGCAACAGGCAAAGCAGGGTGTTTCCAGCTCCTCCTTGGGGGATTGCTCCCAGGCTAAACGAGATATGTAATCCCTCTGATGAGTTCTGGGTCTACCCCGGTGTCTCCTCTCAGTTGGATGAGCCCAGAAGGTGCCCAGGAGGCATCCTCACCAGATGCCTCAACCATTGTAGGTGGTTCCTTTGGAAGTGAAGAAGCAGTGGTTTTACTCCAAGCTCTCTTTGGATGTCTGTGCTCCTTACCTTATCTCTAAGGCTGAGTCCAGCCACCCTATGGAGGAAACCAATTTCAGCCACTTATCCGTATCTATGATCTCATTCTTTCGGTCACTATCCAGATCTCTTGACCATAGGCAAGGGCTGGAATATAGATCAACTAGTAAATAGAGAGCTCTGCCTTTCAGCTCAGCTCTTCTTCACCACAATGATCCACCTGCATTACTGCTGATGATGCACCAGTCGGCCTCCCATTCTGTCCTCCTCTCACTTGTGAACAAGATCCCAAGATACTTAAACTCCTTCACATGGGGTAGCAACTCTCCCCCCACCTGGAGAGAGTAATCTTTTCGGCTGAGAACCATGGCCTCAGACTTGGAAGTGCTGACTCTCATCTCAACAACTTCACACTCAGCTGTAAACTGCCTCAGCATGTGTTGGAGTTTGCAGCCTGATGGAGCATCACATCATCTGTCCAACCAGCAATGCAATTGTGAGGTCCCTCAGCTGTGCCTTGAGATCCTGTCCATAAATATCACAAACAGGATTACTGGGGACAAAGGACAATCTTGGCAGAATCCAAAACCCACTGAAAATGTGTTTGACTTTGTGCTGAGAATGTGAGCACAGATCTCACTTTGGTTGTACAAGAACCATCGGCCATCTGCTGAGCAGTGTAATACCCCGATAATTGGAGCACACCCTCCTCTCCCTCTTTTTAAAAATGGGAACCACCACCCTGGTCTACCACTCCAGGTACTGTTTCTGACCTCTATGTGACACTGAAAAGGCGATTTGAAAATGTTTTGAAATTTACTCTGACACTTCCCTCACTACTTAGAAGTCAATGACTGCGGACTGGTTTCTGAATGAACTTTGTAGGAAAATACAGTACATGAACACAATATATTGATGGTAAATCAATGGTGTGAATGTTAGAGTGCTCTACACATAGACCAATTGCTGTATGAAACATTTCTGAAAATTTATACAACTGGTTGTAAAGACAGTTCATTTAATTTGCTCTAAAGCCCTATACCTCTGCCCAGTTTTAACAGTTCCTGCTCGATATCCAGGCTTAATACAGAGATGTAGTACATCACAACAGCATGAGGTAGCTCAGTTCGGGGTCAGAAACACTAACACTGAAAAGCCAAAACCTCAGTTACAAATATATGCACTTGGACTTATGGGACTTATTGTATTAAACTTATGAAAATGATTTGCCTGTAACTGTTGGTGTTATGTACCTGTCACACAACATGTCACACAACAGCAGATTTAATTTAATTTAATTTAATTTTATTAGATTTACTTATACCCAAGTGGCTTACATTTGGTCACTTTACCATTTGAAGAAATGATAACTGTTGTGTCACCGAAAATAAAATTGTTATTTAACAGTGCATTTATATGTAATTTTTATGTTTACATTTTTTTTTAGGAAAGACTGTTGGCCTATGGGCATTTTCACATTATCAAATCTGTCCCTCTTTGAAAAAGGTTTGGACACCACTGTGTTATTGCTACCAAGGGAGGTTTTTACCAGTAATTAAATCAAAGGGTTTGCTTACTTTTTCCACCAGCACTGTGAATGTTTAATGGATGTGTTCAATAAAGACTGTGTGTTATTTGCTGAAGTACATTGTTTTTGTCTTTACACATACAAACAGCAAACATGTAAATGAGATAAATTATATTATCACGGTAATTGCAAAGAGGGACAGAACAGAGATTTAATGGCTTTGGAACACAAAGTACAGCAGCTTGGGAACTATATTTTGACATTTGATTAAATAATTAAATCACTGGGCTATTTCTTATCTGTTCAGCTGTTTGACATCAGAAATAGATATGTAAATGAAAACAACTATATCATGAATTTGGGTGTATTAAAATACATTAAAGATGATGAGAAAGGCCAGAAGGAAGGAAAGGAGCATAAAATGTTGATATATCAAGCTGACGTTTAGAATACATGGTTTTTGCGGACATTTTTGGGGGAGCCTGGAAGGGTCTAAATTTCTTTCTAATCTAGGATTTATATTTAATGCCAGTTTGCCCTTGTGCCCTCACAATTGATAGGATTCATTTTGTGTGGGCCACATAAAGGTATGTTACTTTTGAGAAACATGGCTTGGTTAAACATTACTCCCTATTTGGAATAAATGCGTCACTTTTATACAGTAGCTCCCACCAATTACATCTTAACAGAAAGTAGAACTGTGGAAAAATGCAAAATGTCATATGGGTCATTGAGTTTAATAATGTACTACATGAAACAGAAGTGATCTGAAGCACTGTTAGCTATCCATTAGCATTTCTAATGCTGTAATGATATCTGAAAAACTTAAAATCAAATTCACTGTCCAGTGAGCTCTTCCCTGGTCAAAGTGTCTGACTTTGTCCGCTGTCAGTAAAATGTTTTCTCATTCAGTTGGCAATTTATTTGGTACACCTTGCTAAAACTAATACAGTCTAATACAGCAGTCCTACAATAAATCTATCACCTATATAGGTGCATATTGCTATCTTGATAATGCACCCTTAAAACAACAGTGAAATACTTTGCCTTTGACATCAAACCACCTCATTTTAACACCAATATGCCCATGGTGCTCAGATGGGTGGGTCATTTAAACAATGTGGGTGATGGATGGGGAAATGACAGCTGTCTTGGTCTGAAACTAGCAAAGACATTTGGGTTGCATTTTGTGCTGGGATTTCTGTCAGTATACTGTCTTGGTTTTGGGGATACAAAATGCTTCACTCACATGCCAGCATCTGGTAAATAAGGTGTTGGGATGAGTTACAGATTGTGAAACTTAGCTTGATGATGATGTGATTTATAGCTCTATCTGGTCTCAACATGTAGCAAAGCTGGAAGACGTATTTCATAGGCTAGCTGCTGCCATTTTGACCTTGACCAAGTGCAGGGACATTTCAATCTGACTTTTGATGTAATGGATACTAGTGTTGGAGCTGTTCTCCTTCCTTCATATGACAAACTGTTAGAGAAATTTAAGTTTTGAGATGAGGTGAGGTTAGATGAAGTGCTAAATAATATTCAAAAAAAAGAAAAAAAAATTAACAAAATGTCTAATACTTGTTGGGCTATTTCAATCTAGACCAAAGTGGTGAACAGCAGAAAAATGTCTGATGTCTGAACCTTCTCTGGTTACTGATATAGATCATTTTGATTAATTAATTTAGTTTTATTTATTTATCTTTATTATTTTTTGAAATATTTTTTTTCATCTGTGTTTTGGGAGGCCAACACAGTAAATTTCAAACATTAGTATAACTATCCCAGAGTGATTGTCAGAACTTATGCTGTTGCAATGGGCCCTGGGTTCCTCCTGGTGCTGGACAATGCCTGGCCTCATGTGGCCAGAGTGTGTAGGCACTTGCTGGATGATGAAGGCCCTGATGCCACTGACTGACCCTCACATGACCTATGACCTAAATCCAATTGAGCACCTTTGGGACATTATGTATCGGTGCATCTGATGCAGCAAAGTAACACCATGACTGTCCAAAGTTTTTTACTCTGATTTTGGGTGTGATTTTGAATCCAGCCCTCAGTGGGTTGATGAATTTAATTTCACATTTACAAAGAATGTTAAAGTATACTTGTCTTGTAGTTGTGCTTTGCCTTTTGATAAAGTAGCCAATTAAATAGTGATTTGACACATACTGGCCTTTTTGAGGTAGTGCTTCAGCATATTTTTTAAATACCATCTTATAAACTTATAACGTTCAATTTTATAGTAACAAGTCAGCTTTGAGGTGGAATAGCTTAGACTAAAGAGTACATGGGTGGAACGAGCCTGTGAATATTCTCGTTTATCCAGGTCATAGTTATCTCAAAAGAAGTTTAATCGAAAGCAAGTGGTCTTAGTTGTAGTCTAGGAAGACGTTTCACCTCTCATCCAAGAGGCTTCATCAGTTCGTGTTCGCATCTGACCAGGCTGAGACTGGTCCAACTGATTTTTGGTGTGGAAACCCAAGTATTTAACCTCTGTGAGTTACTGTGTTCAGAAAAAGCTTGCACCTCTTTGGTTTTGATCTTAACCCAAGTGTCATCCACATACATGAACCAATGGCTCGGTGTTGTTCCTTCAAAGGAGTTCAAAGCCTTGCACTCTACCTCCTCCATGTATAGATTTGCCACAATGGGGGATACTGGTGAACCCATGGCACAGCCGTGTTTCTGTCTGTAAAATTTGCCATTGAACTGGAAATACGTGGTGTTCAGACACATATCCAGAAGTTGATATGTCCCTCTTTTATGTACACAGTGTTATTAACCCACACAGAAACAGATTAACATTTGGTAGATTTTAATGATAAGTCTTTCGAAGTGTGAGATTACCATACACACACATTACAGACATTACCATACATCTTGCATAAATGCACAAAATAATCATTGGAAAATCCAATTTACACTCATTGTATGGGGCACCACCATCCAATTTTGGGACGGAAATTGGGGATATTAATTTTGATAACAATCTTCTGCATTAATATCCACACCGTAAATTTAAATCAGTCTGATATCTAAGATCGTGATTTCTCGATCCAGGGATCCAGCTTACTATTGCAAAGAAACACACAAAACTGCTGGGTCTACATGTGCATTGACAATTTATTGATTATTAAAGTGAATATATATATAGAGTGAAAAAGTGAAATAAAAATAAAACAGAAATGTAAGGATGATCAATACTAGCATGGAGAACTAACAGCAGGTAAAATGAGCAGTGTGATATGGTGGAAGCAAATGGTTTTAGTCTATAAAACCTATCTATAATCTATTTGTACTGAATTTAGAGATGTCTATCGATGGTGAAAATTTGTTTACTTATTTTATCATCAACCCTTGTCACGAGCAGAATGTTAAAATGGTTAGACAATGATTTCATATAGTTTAAAAGCTAAGGAGAAATGTGGCAAGGTTCTGGTCTGGAAAACAGGAATGTGACATTATTTACAACCAGAGACCTGGTGCAGTAAACGATAAAAAAGGAGGAGAGACCCTGGTTAGGTCTGTGGATCTGAGAGGGTCCAATATGCATAGTTTTTTTTTCAGGTTACTTTCTTGATAAAGTAACAGTTGAACTTTTAATGTAGAGACAAAGTTTGTTGCACAGGATGAAGATTTGGAGAATGTTCATTCCTAAGTTACATACGGACTGGGGTCCATTACAACTGTCTCTTCTGAATGGGCTGTTTGACCTTTGACCCTGGCTTGGGAGGAAGAGTTCTGTATCTGCTTCTTATCACAGAATGTTGGGGAGGCTGAAGAGAGTATGGGGGTTCAGGTTGTAATTCTCAGTGACCATACTTTTACCTTGGTGCAGTTCTGGTAACACATTCATGTCTTTTTCTATGAATTGTGTGATAGTTTGATCATAGGTGCCAGGCTGACATCAGGCTGATGCTAGATGTTGCAACATACATATAGCCAATATTCTACCTTGCTCTCTTTATTGCCATTTTTACCTGAAGGTTTAAGATTCTGTTTTGCATTGGAAATAAAAACAATTTACTGGGAAGATATATAGAAAAAAACCTCAGTTGAGGGATATTGGTTAACATATAATGTTACTGCACTTCAGATCACTACCACATTATTTTTTTATTTAATTAGTTAGTTAGTTGTTTTCCCATACTGAACTAAATTTGGATGCACTGCAAATCATCTGATTTTAATGGAGGAAATTAACACATACTGCTAAAACTACAGACTCTAAGCTTCAATTTGATGTACTGATTGCAGGTTTTTAAAGAATTAATGCTGCTGCACAATGTGTTAGTCTTGCTAGCATGGCCTCCCTCTCTTCGATTCCAGCTGACAGTCCATTGCGTGCTGACTCAGTGGGGGGCAACTACAGAATATAGCAATAACTTGTCAATAATATGCAATAAACACAATGACTAGTTAGTGAGATGCAAACAGACTCAGATTCATTGTATATTGAGAACTTAGTTGTGTTGATGGTCCTGTATGTTTCCATGTTATCATCAGTCAAATGCTTTAAGATCAGTGAAGATAAAACTTTGGCCTGAAGCTAGCACAAGCATACTGTATGGCAACCATATCAGCACATGCATAGTGTGTGCATGTATGGATGCAAAAACTCTGTTCACTTCATCAGGATTCTGGGAAAGCTTCAAGGAGGAATACATTATCAAACTGTGATAGACTCTAAACCCCTATTCATACATAATGAATTATTCAGAGCTCTGTAAACTAAACTCAGAGTCAATGATAAAGGGGATCCAGTCACCATAGCGCTCATCCACACTTCATTAGGCCAGCATGGGTGCAGTGGAAACTAAAATAACAACAGAAAGGGATGAAGGGTTTTATCTTGATTCTCTTGGAGCAGGGTGGAGCCAGCAAGGATTAAGGAGTGAGGTGGAGAAAGAGAAAGGGAGAGCATAGGGCTTGAAGAACTGGTAGCTGAGGTATGTGTGCATTTAAAAGCTCCAGTGAGGTGGCTTTGTGGGCACTGCGTATATAACTGCAGTCTAGAGTATTTGCGAAAAATCACTCAGCCCTCCAAAAGGTTATCTTCACAAAGACAAGGTTTATAAGATGAGGCTAGATGTACCATTTACTTCACAGAAGACGCATGCAACAGTTTTGTACTCTTCCTCTGAACCTGTGGTACTTTTTTGGTGAGTTGTTTCATTCAGACCTGTTGTCAGAAGAAACTGATTGGATGGGCATCTGGGCAGGCTGTTTTTTGGACAGATTTAATGTAGCTTCAGTGCGCTCAAATGCACTGGAATATGGGTCAGCATCAGACTCAACTCAACTAAAGGGTGGGACTGACATAATTTGCTCACTTACATCAAAGCCAGCAGAAGCATCAAGTGATTTGATGATTTGACACAAGCATAGAGGCAGCAGGCAACCTTTTCTCCAGCTCAAGAGCCCTAATACAAAGCATAGCTTGCACTTACAGCTTTTTATTTCTGGTCTCCATCTCCTTTATGAAGGTTTAGTGGGGATTTCCTGTGGTCATACCTACCTGAGGATCAGAGACCAGGTCAGGCCCCATACCATACCAACAGTGAGCATGCTAGCAATCTCTTCACACAATTAATTCAATTTATTATTTTGAGCTGTTTTTGTTATGAGTACTTTCACATAGAGTGTACATGATGCAAAAGCAATGAAATTTTTTTGAAAGGAGGTTGATTTTTCTGAGAATCACAATCACACAGGCTGCTCTAGGTCAAAGGATCCCAGTAGTTGCTCCCCTGCTTCCTCAGATGCAGTGGTCACATTCCCATCAGGACCTTAAACTATCCCACAAACATGTCTGCAACTGGCTGCTGTGGAGCTTCAGCTTCTGTATATTTGCAAGTATCTTGCATTTTCTTGTTCTATATTTGTAGTGCATTGTATGTGAAAAGGCCTTCAATCATCCTGAGATAATAACGACAAACTCTAGCTGATGACATATTTTATTTGTGTGTGCAATGCACTTGCAACCCGCAGCTCACATGGAGATTGAGAACAACCATGGGAAAAGGTGGACTTGAAACTGAGAAGTGACTACAGAACACAGTAGACTCTCACACTGAGCTAAAATGAGTGCACATAAATCAGGTAAATAACACAAATAAAGTAGTTTTCTTGACAGAGGAGCCTAATCGATGCAGAGGTTCAGTTCAGTTGACTGCAATTGGCGTTCTCACCACTAGATGCCACTAAATCCTACACAATTCATCTTCCTTTAATTTCCGCTATTATATACAAACAAAAAATGTATAAAAACTTTTTATGATATTGAAAAAGTCAGTCATATATTTCAGCCAATATTCATCAGTTTATAAGATTTGACATGCTGTATATACATCTATACATTAAGACTGGTGCTCTTTCAGCTTGTCATTTATCAAAGGAAGAAGTAGGGTTAGTGTTGGTGGGGTTCAAACACTTCATATTAATCATATGCTTTTGATGCTTTGAAGGCACAACAATTCCACTGGCAATGAAAATTAGGTTAGAAAATACAGCTTTTGCCTGACTTAACACAACTTCCAATATAAACCATGCCCACTTCCCACCTTCTATACAAATGCAGATAATTTTGTGGGGTGAACAGATACAGGCACAAATCATGCCATCTCTGTACACCTCTACAGGAGCATTGGGTCACCACAACCTGTATACCAACATTTGAGGGACGTACACTTCCACGACAAATTAGAGATGGGAATCAGTGTGAGGTTGGGAGCTGAGGTAAAGCTGGTTTTAAGTCTCTAAATAGACAAGTCCATTTGGGGGACAACTGAAACTTAGCATGAGCAGAGGTTAGTGCATGTAAATGTGCAGCAACAGAGCTGAAGTTCCTGATAAAACCTCAATGGAAATTGATAAAGCCTAGAAAATGTTGAAGCTATTTCCTGTTAGTAGGTGTGGGTCAGTCCGTAAACAGTACTTATTAAAGGATTCTGAGAGCATAAGGAAAAATAATCTCTGGTCTAATGAGACAAAAACTGAACTCTTTGGGCAGAACTCTAGGTGCTATGTGTGGCAAACACTGTGGACTGTTCATCACATAGCTAATACCACCCCTACAGTGAGGCCTTGGAATACACAAACTGTTGAAGAGGTGCTGTTTGTGTGTGTGAGTGTGTGTGTGAAAGACAGAGAGAGAGACTTGGTGCAGAGCAGTGGGCCTGTCCATTAACATGCTTCTTATTGGCTTGGTTCCCTAATGACTGTTGCTTGATAGCTTTTATTTCCTCAGTCTCACACACAGAAATGGTTTTACAACATGGCCAAGGTCAACATGGTGGGCTGGTGATGAATGAAACTCGTTCTGCCTCACTCCCCTGTCTCTATCAGCACTGGAAGTTTCTCATACCGTGTATGAATGCCTTCTAGGTGCACTTGATTAAATCCATTCATATAGAACACAGCAATGTGAAATTTCTATTCAGATTGTTTCAATGCTAATATGAAACTAAGTGGGAACAGTTCAGCGTCAGCTCTTATGCCTTCTCTTGGAAAGTGGAGGAATATATGGCAGCAAATCCTGACAATGACTCTTGATTCACAGTCAGATTGATATTTATGCAGAGTCAGTTACGTTTCTACATTTTAGTTTAAGTGCATTAAAACTGGTGAAAGAAGGCCCAAGGCAGACAACAGAGTTAAAAAGTAAAATGACGAGTTACAAGTCATTCACTAGGAATGGAGCTATCTGCAGATACAATACACATTTTTATTGAAGAGGGCTCATCAGTTCTACCAGCCAGAGGGTTGGTGTTTATCTCAGCATGCCAATCTGACCCAGGGCCAGTTGAAAACAATGTTATTAATATCTAGGCAACAAAGACTGTCAATGAGAGGCAAATCATTTGAGTATTATTATAGCAATTTTATTTAAATGTGCATGGAAAAATGTGCAACTATATCTCAACTGTATATGCATTTGTGAATGTATACAAATCTCAGCAGCTTCATAAAACAACCAAGACATCTCACATTTGTGAACAGATTTCAAGTCCATTGCAAGCTGTTCCAAAATGTGGTTTAAAGTTTCTGTCTGTGCCTCTGTCTCCTGCCCATGTCCTCTCTGCTCACATTAGCTCAATTCAATTAAATTCAATTTTATTTACATAGCACTGAATCACAACAAAAGTCATCTTAAGACACTTTTCAAATAGAGCAGGCCTAGACCGTACTCTTTAGATTATTATAAGTAAAGAGAGAGAGAGAGAATAGGGACAGGAGAATATAGCATAATGCAGATTCCATATAAAAATATTAATGGTATCAGTAATACAATAGTAGTAATAATATTAATGACAATTAAAATAGTGATTAAAAGTAACAGTAATACTAGAAGCAGAAGTTGAGCGGGATTGTAGGAGCAGCAGGAGGCCTGTCATCACAAATCAGACTCTACAGCTCCAGAGGTAAAAATACCTGCAGAAAGAGACAGAAAAAAGCACAAAACTATGAGAAAGGGAAGATATTGGGTTAGTAACATGTATTTATGGGATATGAATCAATACTGAGAGAAGGAGGGGGAGAGAGAGAAGCTCATTGCATCATGGGAAATCTCCCAGCAGTAAGGGATGGTTCAAGCAAGCCTGAGCCAACCCTAACTATAAGCTTTATCAAAAAGGAAAGTTTTAAGCCTACTTTTAAAGTTACAGAGGGTGTCTGCCTCCTGGACCCAGACTGGGAGAGGGTTCCACAGTAGAGGGGCTTGATAGCTGAAGGCTCTGCCTCCCATTCTACTCCTGGAAAATCCAGGAACTACCAGTAAACCAGCATTCTGGGAGTGCAGTGTTCTGATGGGATTGTAGGGGACTATAAGGTCTTTAAGATATGGAGCCTGGCCATTAAGAGCTTTATAGGTGAGGAGGAGGATTTTGAATTCTATTCTGGATTTGACTGGGAGCCAATGACAGAGGCTAACACAGGAGAAATACGGTTTCTGTTTCTAGCTCCTGTCAGTAAACGTGCTGCAGCATTTTGGATCAACAGTCTTCAGACTTGTTGGGGCAGCCTGATAATAATGAATTACAACAGTCCAGCCTGGAAGTAACAAATGCATGGACTAGTTTTTCAGCATGCTTTTGAGTCAGAAAATGTCTGATTTTGGCAATATTACGCAAGTGAATGAAGGCAGTCCTAGAAGTTTGTTTTATGTGGGAGTTAAAGGACTGATAACGAAAGATAACGCCAAGGTTTTTTACAGTGGAACTGGAGGCCATGGCAATGCCATCTAATGTAACTATGTCTGACTGATTGGTTTCATTAGGTTTCATTGATAAATATAGTTGTGTATCATCAGCATAACAATGGAAGTTTATTGAATGATTCATGATAATGTTGCCCAAGGGAAGCATGTACAAGGTGAAGAGAACTGGTCCAAGCACTGACCCTTGTGGATCATGTCTAACTTTTGTAAACATGGAGGAATTGTTGTTAACATGTACAAACTGAAGCCTATTAGATAAATAGGACTTAAACTAGTTTAGTACAGTACCTTTAATGCCAATAAAATGCTCCAGTTTCTGTAAAAGGATGTGATGGTCAATCGTATCAAAAGCAGCACTAAGATCTAACACAACAAGTATAGAGACAAGTCTGTTGTCTGATGCGATTAGGAGGTTGTTTGTAACTTTCACAAGTGCCGTCTCTGTGCTATGATGCATTCTAAATCCCGACTGAAAATCCTCAAATAAACTATTATCCTGTAGAAAGTCAGTCACATAGCTGTTTTGCAACTGCTTTCTCCAGGATCTTAGAAAGGAAAGGGAGGTTAGATATCAGTATCAATACATCTGGATTGAGAGTAGGCTTTTTCAGAATAGGTTTGAGCTACTTTATAAGATCATGGCACATAGCCTGTTTGTAAGGACAGGTTAATCATATCCAGTACACAGTTGTTAATTAAGGGTAAGGCCTCCTTAAGCAGCCTAGTTGGGATGGGGTCTAAAAGACAAGTTGAAGGTTTATAAGTTGAAGTGAGCTGGTGGAGGTCAATGGGAGTGAAACAGTCTAGATTAGGCATTACAGTTGTCTCTAGGGATCCTGTGTTTTGGCTTAACTCAGAGCTGATTGCGTGAAGGAGGCGGTGAATTTCATTTCTAATAATTAAAATTTTGTTATTAAAGAAGGTCATGAAATCAGCACTACTGAGAGTTAGAGGAATACAGGGATCAATAGAGCTGCTTGAGATGGTGGAAACAGTCTTTGGTAGTAGAGAAGTATTTTGCCAACCAAAAAGCTTTTCACCTATGCAGTTATTCTCAGCACTGTTTTAACCTGTACTTCTGCTGTACTTCTCTAGGTCTAACAATGACTCAGCTTGTTCAGTGCTGGTAAACTGTACTTCTACCTGAAACTTACACCTAAGCTCAGTGTTCATCTGTGATACAGCCCTCATTAATATTCTCTGCTTCATCGTTGATGACAGTAAAGGCCGCCCATTCCTCCACAGCTGGCTTTGATTGAGAGTCTTGGCGCTCTGGCCTCTGGTAGGTAGATCCACAGGATTGGTTTTGCCATTGCAGTGAGACCAGAGCTCTGGATTTGTGAGGCCCTGTATCTCTGTCACTCTGTTAGCTACAAATGGCTTCCATCTTTGTGCTGAACTGTGTATCCAATGCAGAACAATAGTTGAATCTGACCACATTTTAAGCTGATTTCTTTCCAGGTTCAGTGGCAGGGGAAGGTTATTCCTTAACCATGCTCCAACCAGAGCACCCATAAGTTCCAAGCATGGTAAAGTAATTTTCTTCAATGGAGTCATCTCTAACTTGGATGCCACAAAACTTGTCACATGTTCCACTTCCTGTTCTGTTCTGTCCTTACAGATAGGCAACAGCACTCTATGTCTTTTCACTAGCATCGCAAAAGACATGCAGTTTAATTGTCTGTGAGTTTGGTTTAGTCTCAATTTGGTACCATCTTGGAATGGCCAGCAGATGGAGCTGTGGCAACTCTGCCCACCACTGATCCCATTTCTTGGCCAGGTCTGCAGGTAACGATTCATCCCAACCAAACCCCCCTCTCCTACAGTTCTTCAAACAGGCATTTTACCCATATGGTAAATGGAGTGAGGAAGCCTTCTCCGATCACCATACTACCTAACACCTTCAGCACATTTCCAGAGGTGTCTTTGTCTGTCCCGTGGACTTTAATCCCTGCACTGAGGGGTTTCCACTCCCTCAATCTCAATTCTTTGCTGTGTGGCCCACACATCTTGCAGAGACACTTCATAAAGTTGCACTGTGCTGTTAAAGAAGTAGTGGATCCAAAGGTGTGTAGATGTAGTGTCTCTGGCCTAGTCTTTCACTACACTTTGATGAATAACGCTTCTCTGGCTGTCCCTATTTAAAAGACACTACAATTTTTCTCCCTGCCCTCTGTCCATGCTTTCACTTCTATAGCGCTTTTAAAGACAATCAAAGACGCTTAACACTTAACAATATAACAAAAGAAAAGAGAAACTGTAAAAGAAATAAGTAAATGAAATAAGGTGACTGTCATAATTATGCAAATGTCAGGTTGAACAGGTGGGTCTTGATTAATGATTTGAAGGTCTGTATTGAGTCTGAGTTCTTGACATGTTGTGGAAGGGAATTCCAGAGGGTAGGGGAAGTGGCAGTGAAGGCTCCGTCCCCCAAGGTTGGTGCTTGGTTCTGGTGATGGGGATCAGGAGGTTGCAATCAGCAGATTGGAGACGGCAGGAGGGGGCATGGCGGTGAAGGAGGTCTAGTGATATAAAAGGGGGCAAGGTTATTGAGGGCTTTGTAGGTGATGAGGTGATGATTAGCTTTTAGTAACGTGCTGGACACAGAGAATACAACAGCTTCTGGACTTTGAAACTGTTGTATCCTTTCACTTTGATCACAAACTGATTGGTGATGTCTATGACCACACAAGGCATGTGTGAAACACCTTTAACTCTGCAGAATTTTGCTATGTTTTTAGCCAAGGCACACAGCATCTTCCCTGTTTACTCAATTTCTCTTTGCAAGCAGCCACAGAATTGTCTGGACAGTGTTCTGGTGTATGATTATCACTGTCACAATAAACGCAGGTCTGAGGGACTTTATTTCCTGTATGCAATGAATTTGCTGGAGGCACATTCCATTTTTTAGTTTTGCTTTTACAAACAGGAACTGGCTTACTAAATAATCTGCTGTTTGGCAGAAAGTCCCTTCGGGTGTTACCTGGTCTGGTAAGCTGCTCTACTTTGGACCTCATTTTGCAGGAACTGGATGAGCTTAAGCACTTTCCATTCACCACTGGGGTCTGACTTATGTGTGTAGGCTAATACGATGTCTTCTGGTATGAGCTGTAGTAGCACTGGGCATAGCAGGGCATATGTGTCACTGTGAACTCCTAATGATTCAAGACTGAAAATCTGTATTTCACATCCATCGTACCAATTCCTGAGAGCTACAACATCTGATGACTTTTTCACAGGAGCCAGGTTCAGTTTAGGCATATGTATACTGATTAAAATGTTTTTCCTTTGAAAAAGGTTCTGAAGCAAGTCTACTGCGGTGTCATAATTATTACATAGTGAGTCCTGCCACAGATTTTGCTGCTGCTCCAGTCAGATATGACTTCAGGTACGAAAACTTTTCCCTCTTACACAGACTGTCATTGTTATGAATAGCTGTTTCATACTGTGACCATAATTCTTGCCACTGGCTTATTATTATTATTAAATAAACCAGGGCAGTCTAACAGTATGGTTATTAAGTGTTCTTACTGATTCTGAACTTGCATCGCTCACGCACACCCTCTCAGATTCCTGCAGCATCTGTATGAGTGTGGTGGCGCAAGATTTCCATGTGAGAATGCGGTCCTCATGAGTGGATTCGATCTCTGCTCTAGCTCTTTCCATGGCCTTTTTCAGTGCTTTTGTCTAAATCCATTAAATATTCTTCTGTTTCAACATTTCATGGGGTTTATCACAGTCGAGTTCATCCTCACCTCTTCAATACGAGCCAGCTTTGTTGACAAGGTGGGGATAATTCCATTCTTCCTTCTCATCCCTCTCAACAAAGTAAATATTGCTAGGGTAATTTTGGTTGTAGTTATTAACAGTCATCTTTATTTTTTGACAATGCTGTCCAGTCTATTTCTGTCTTTTGCTGTTAGGCTATGAAATTGGCAAATAAAAGAAAAGCACAGAAGACTAAGTAAAAGATTGATAAAATGGCAGAAGATGACAAGACTCACAGAAAAGGAATTTAATTTTGGGGGGTGAATTCTCTGCTGCCCCTGCTTCACAACATCATCTGTGTTCAAATCAAAAATAGCACCCAAATATGGATGACCTTTTAAGTATGACCTTTATTTGATCTACCATGCTGTGTTCTACACAAAAACAACGATTAACAAAAAAAAAAAAAAAAAAAAAAAAAAAGCACCATTGTCCATTGATGCACAAATGTGTCGGGCAAGAGTGTGTGTATGATACACAAAGAGACAGAGCTCTAGAAGAGAGGAAGTGTGGAGGTGTGAGAGTGGATGCTTTTCACCCTATTTCCATCCATCCATCTCTCCCTCCTCTCTCCTGGGGGAAGCCACACTCCATTGACTTTAAATATGCCACTTTCTCTCATATCTATTCCCCCTCTTACTGACCTTTCCCACATAGCTCTCTCTCATTTTCATTCCCCATCTCACTGACCTCTCCCAGAGAAGTCAGCCAATTATTTCCACTTTACACCCATAAAGAGCAGCAGGGTGCAGCTGCGGTCATACAAGGGCACAGAGGACATATGGTGCAGAGCCTCCTGTGTGTGTGTGTGTGTGTGTGTGTGTGTGTGTGTGTGTGTGTGTGTGGTGGGGGGGGGTGCGTGTGTGTATGTGTATGCGTGTGTGTATATCTCTGTGTGCTGCTTACGCTGAATACATGTATTGGTGTCCTATCATCTGCTCAAAGGATTACAGTTGTTTCAAGGTGAAGAGCTAATTCTCACAGAACATCACACCACATTATGCATACACTGCAAACTTGTCACTTGTTGAACACGTTTATATTTCTAAACATAAAAAAATAATTTCTCTATCATATGGTATGAACAGGCTGCAATTAAAGAGGGAACAATAGTCTCTCTGAACTGACAACCTCAACAGTGTATAATCACATCAGTAATAAAGAAATGGTAGCACTTAATTTTCTGTTTGACTTGTGTGTGCAATACACTGATGAAGATGAAGAATTTATGAAAAGAAAGAAACTGTACTTTCATTTTATTCATCTGCTCATCTATAGATGATTCATTGTTTCACCTCCCTTACGGCAGCTCTTTTCTGGCCTCAGAAAGTGTTCAGACTCTTTTCTGTTTTTGTGCACCTGATTTTTGGTTGCAGGATCTGGGTCAGTCGGAGAGGGTAAGGTTGAACCTCCCAAGAAGCAAAGCCCACTGGGCCCGTTGGGAGTTGAGCCTGCAAGCAGACCGGATGTAAGCAAGACTTCTGTGGTCAGTCCATACCAGAAAAGGATGTTCGGCCCCTCCAGACAGTCTCTATTTCTCGAGGGCCCACACCGTCGCCAGGAGCTCTTGGTTGCTGACATCATGGTTCTGCTCTGCTGGAGACGAACAACAGAAGGCGGCACAGGCATAAATTTTTTGATCAGTGGCAAAGTGCTGAGAAAGGACAGCCCCCACACCAGAGTCCGAATTGTCCACTGCAACAATAAACTGCTTAGAGGGATCGTATGGAAATGACCAATTTGAGAAGACTGGGCTTCTAGTGAGTGACCATGACCAAACGCAGTATGTGCAATAAAAAGTAAAAGCTACTGGCTTTTACCATCTCTTTATCAAATCACCTGTTCAACAAGTAGTATTTTCAAGAGCTGCCCAGTCTCCCGACATGTTTATGTACAGCGGGCAGATTAAGAAATTAAAATGAAAGCTATCTGTATGTGGTGAAACTGGCTAGTTAATCTAAAATTCGGCAAATTCCTGTAAACTTTACTTGCCAAGACAAATCAGCCCCCATTTTAGATTTCTGTCCAGTGAGATATTGAGTTTACAGTGATTTTGCTGTTGTGAATATTACTGTTGCTGCTCTAGATAAGATACTTATAAGTCTAGTTTAACCAGTAATATTTTGTGATTATTATTTTTTATTGCACACATTGTGATCATTCTCAAAAATGTGAAGGACTACTTTGTTTTCTCCCATATTAAGGGGCGACCATTCATGTAGATTATAATATTTGTCCTTTAAATTAAAACAATATTTTGTTATTGTCTATTTATTACCAAAGCATTTAATAGTAATATAGTTCACATGGAAATTATATGAATATGTGGCATTGAATGCTGATTTAAGCAGTGCTCCCAACTTTTGGGCTGGTGCTCCTAAAATTTTCAGTAAGTAGCACCAGTGTTACTAGTCTCGAGACCTGCCTTAATGGGACAGGAGCTAAAATCTCATTGTAATTCATTCCGAGGTTAAAATAAAATGAAATCAAGTCAAAACTGTCTATGTTTGCAGGCAGCTGCTGATGATACCCCTGCCAGTACGTCAGTAAGCAGCTGATAATTTTATTGTGGCAACAATTCATCGATCCCATTCCCTCAACTTATTAAAGCATGGCCATGACTTAATGATCTCAATCCCTTGCCACATTTTTTTCTTCAATATCACCAATGAGACTGTAATTTTCAGTTAGAGGATGAAAACAGATGCTGCAGAAATGTATGAGAAAAAATGTATTGTAATGTATTTGTACATACATCACATATCAACTTTGTGTAAAAGCACTATTTTGTGGCCAATATGCACCAAATTGTACAGAACATAAGTGTGGTACGGAAACCTGCGTACTTGCCCAAGTTTCATGTTAATTGGACAGATCCATTTAAAGATACCTTTTCTGAGTATTAGTACTAGTTTTTCCTTTATAATTTTTGCATATTAGGGAATATCAAAACTCTTTGAACAATTTGTGTTCATGAGAGTACACAGATAACACTTGCAAAGTTTCAGGCACATTGCCTTTACAGACTAAGAGAAATTTAGAAAAGCAATTTGATTATTTTGCACCTAGCACACCTATTGACAGATGCAGTTGAATAACAGGGAGCGGGTGGATTAAGGCTTTTGACTTTGCAATGTACTGGCCAAAACGCCCTTAACTTGCTCAAAGTGAACTGCATTCTGTGTCCTGTTACTGTTGCACTCATGTGCTTATTCACACTCTGTAAGTAGGCGGGTGTGAGCATCCATAAAGTTCTTACTGACCCTGTCAGTCTTTTTACCAGCCCTCACTGTGTGCTTGCTGGGGGTGCATGAGTTGCAGACTGACCAAGGCGATAACATAACCAAGCAAACATGCAATGGCTACCGTTGGTTTGTTCAAACTAACATGATGAACTTACAGCTGGTAAATAGGGGAGTGATATGGTGGAAGCAAATAGGTTTAGGGATATAATTACATAATCGTGTTATTACCGAATCCTGCGATGTGTATGAGTAAGACTTAACGATTAAGGTTACTAATTTCAACATCAATTTGGCCATGTACAGCTATAACAGATTTAGCCTACTTGAGCTGTTTTCTTACCTGGAGATATTTGTGGCTAGAACTTGGAATGTTGATCTAGAGCTGGAACCAACGACAACATTGGATGGAACTCCTGAAGCTGCCACATGATTATACCTAATCACTTTCTGTTAACTATAAAGAGCCACATTCTGATATATTGAGCTTTAAATGTTTCACATTCTATAAAAGAAAACTGAAAGAACATTAAATTCGTATTTGCAGGATATTGTGTAAACCTGAGTATTTTATCTCTACTTATCAGTTGACCCGTCCTTTCTCCAAAATCCAAAAATGTTTCCAGACACACTTTATTCACCAGAGGAGAGACAATATCTTCACTGATTTTTTTTCCCAGCTGCTTGCTGTGATGCTGTTGATTATATTGTGATAATATACATTATGTTAGTGTTGGATTAGCAAAGAAAACGCTGTTCAGATTGTTAAGTTACAAATACTGTTAGTTCCCTAGATAAGTCATGTGATGTTATTTATGACTAGTGGTCTGGTTATTGCCCTGCAGAGAAAGATAAACAAAGAACCTTAGTTATGGCCTGTAGATCTGACACAGTTCAATTACGTACTTCGTATCATGTTATTTCCTTGGTAATAGTAACATGTCCATTATAGTAATGAAGTTTGCTAGGTTGAATGAGGTCATTTTCACTCAGATTTTGCATGTTTGTTCCTGCAGTCAGTGCGCCTTTGTGTCCATTAGAGGTGATCTTCTGAACTGGCCACTTGACCTTTGAGTTCCTCGTACCTCCTTTAAGTTGTTAATAGGTGGTCTGGTTTGGGAGGAAAATCTATATTTGCTTCTTATCACTGAATGGTGGGGGGGAAAGCGGGAGTGAAGGGGAGGTTCAGGCCATAATTTTTCTTTACCTTATTTTTACCCTAATGCCCGATTCCAGCAGGTTAATCATGCAGACTTTTGGTTCTCCCTCTCACATGAGAATCCTGAAGTCACTGTTGAAGCCGTGCAAATATTACCACATTACCACTACCACTTAACTCTATGAATTGCCATTTTACAAATGGCAGTGAACATATTTTTTAATCTGTGTGAGGATTATGAGGGGGTCCTTGGAACATTTTCTCCCTGGTCCCAAAAAGTTTGAGAACTGCTGATTTAAAGGATTTTCTGAGGTGGTAGCTGGATAGAAAGAGAAACCTTGAAAGTTTGCTATTCCTTTGTTTTTGTATCTCAAATTTTATATAGTTAATAACTTTAAAGACCTCAAACTGTAACTGAGTCCAATGCAAACCAATTTTCCAAATTCCCTAGCAATTTGAAATGCCACCACGGATCACACCCCCCTAAGGATGTCATTCAGCATGTTGTTTCAAAGACTGGAAAAAAAAATAAAATGCAAATTAGAGGTGAACTATGTCAATGCAGTGAAAGGTGGTGTCTGATGTGACTGATCTTTTAATAATTACTAGCATATACAGTCATTATCTGATGGACATCGAATACAAAACTTCAGGTTACAAAATAGGCAATAGGTTGCTGCTTATCTCTAATCAGCTAACATCTACTGACATCTGTTTTTGTTAACCCCTACAGACCCTGTGTCCACTGGAATGGGCATGATATGTTTTCCTCTGTAAAGCAATAAAAACATATGCTTTCACACTTTGAACAATGCCAAGTCACTGATAGATCCCTAACCAACCAATCACAATGAAATAAACAGTTGTGAACTAATCTGAGAGATCTGCAGGAATCACACAACACAGCCATGGCTCACTGACTAGACAAGAAGGAATAAGCACTCTTTTCACCTGTAAAATTTAAATATCTAAAGTAAATTTCAAGATAACTCAAAGATGTAGAACACAGAATTTTTAAAAGCTTGATGTCCATCCCAGTGGACATCAGATTTAAGAGACGTCAAAACGTGTCATATTCAGCATGGCATGGTTGGAAGATTTTCTGACATATTTAATGGCTAAAATATGATTTGAAAATATGTTTGTGTCATCTATTTAAAATTCATAATGTTATTAAAATTCATTTTTTAGCCTACACAGTGTCTGACATCCTTGAGTGCTTGGTAAATGGTGAAATCTCATAAAATGATCACTTGGATTCTGGAGATGAGGCACGAGAGAAGGTGTGAAATAGATGGTAAATTTAGAAGGAGACAGACTATATTGTCAGATACCTTTGTGCTATACATTAAACTATGCAGTAAATATCTAATGTTAAATATTATAATTGAGAATAGTTTAAAAGTGAATAAGGTATACTTATTTGTGTTCGGTTTAGAGAGGGACAGAGTCAGTGCAGAAGAACTTGAAGTTGCAGATGAGGTTGAGATAGAGACCAGTTTGGAGATTGAGGAGAGACAGGAGCATGAGGAACTGACAGATGTCACACTTACCAAGAAGGAGGAGATTAAATGGCATCGTAGGCCATTTACCACCATTACTGACACATCTTTTGAGATACCTCCAGTTGGAGAGACCTATCCACTGAGCCCCTACAAATACTTCAAGCAATTTATACCAGATGGGATATTTGACATTTATGCCACGCAAAGTGGTACACTGCGTTTAAAACCCACAAGCACAGCAGAAATAAGAATCCTAGTTGAATAACAATATACTTCCTGTGTGGCACAGCCTATGACTTCCTATTTCATCAGGGTGCTACAATGGAGCTATCAGAGCATAATAAGAAGCATCTGGGACTTCAGTGGGACTGCACTGGTGTACCACCTCAGTCAACGCTCAGGTACAACACTGGGACAAAAAACAGGGCGCATACGTGAACAACCAGAGGTAGTGAGGCTCTACAATGAAACAACTTGGGGTGTTGACTACTGGATCAACTCATCAGCCTCTACAGAACTGAAGTTCGATCCAAAAAGTGGACCCTGAGAATGATAACACATGCTTTTGACCTTGCTGTAATCAACAGCTGGTCTGAGTACAGGATGGATGCTGAGAGGGTGAAGATCCCAAGAAAAGATGCCTTGGATCTCTTCCAAGTTCAACAGAAGGTGGCAACAAAGCACAGAAGACCCAGCATGTCTCCTGAACCAGTTCGTTATTCCAGACAACAAGTTCAGGACATCAGGCCCCTACCTGAAGGGCAGTTCGACATGATGGACCACATGACAAACTATAATGAAAGGAAAGAGGCCACCAGATGCAGGAGGCCACAATGCACAGGCAAAACACATGTCTTCTGTGACAAATGCAAGATTCATCTGTGCTTTGTGCCACACAGGAGCTGCTTCAAGGAAGCTCATTAAAATCATATCAAGTACACAAACACAACTGCAAGTGTGCAGACACAGAGTATGTTAAACACATACATATGCCTATGCAGAGACATTCAGGGTGTGCCAAAAGTCACTATAAAATTTTAATGAATTCCTAAAAATTATGCAAGAAACTGAGTTTATTCATATTTTTAGCATCAACAAAGGAGTCATTGACATTCCACGCCTTGAAGACTAGCTGTATACCTCCACATGAGCGATTCCATTTTTGACAATCTTCAGCCACCTTCGTACGCTGGCCTCTCCAATGTCTTGCAGCATCTCTTCCCCAACCTCGCTGCAGGCCGTGCAAGATTCTTTCCTCTAGCTGTGACAGGTCACAGGGCTCAGTGGCATACAGGGGACCCCTTCAACCAATACATTGCAGGAAACTTGATGTTCAGGAAATCCCTCACTAATCTGGCAAGGTGGGGAGGGGCTCCATCTGTCGAAAAAATACATTAGCATGGTCACTCTTCACCTGAAGTTGTGGCACAGCAAACTCCTGCAGAATCTCCAGGTAATTTTCCCCTGTAATGGTGGTCGTGTTACTGGATGCATTGCGGAAGAAAAATAGTCCAATCAGCCCAGTGCGAGACATGGCACACCAAACCACCAGCTTCGGAGAGTCTCATTCATGCTCAAGAATTTTTGCTGGGTTTGATTTTCCCCAAATTCGACAGTCAATTTACCCGACCAGAGAGATGAAACATAGACTCGTCGCTGAACCATAAGTTTTCCAAGAGCTGAGGTTTTCATCAGTGGTGGTAGTAGCAGGCCTTCTGCTGCATGGTTTGTCAAGAACAGATCCTGTTTTGAGAAACTTGCCATGGATAGTGTAAATTGTGCTTGGAGCCGTGTGACAGCCATAAAGCTTCTCAAATTCACGCTGAACTGCAGTCTTCCAAAAACTGCAAAGCCAAAGCTGTCAAATGCTGATGGCCTCATGTCTTTCCGCATGATACCTGAAATGATATAGAAAAGTTTATAGTGACTTTTGGGACATCCTGTATATGCTAACTCCCAGACACACGTAAACACGTACACATACAAAGAAATGTTTTAACTGACTTTTTTTTTACATTGTTTCAGAATTCATCTCATCATACAGCTAGTTTTCTGAACTTTTTACAATCTACAGTTGCTGTTCATCAATATGTTCTTTTCAAAACCTTTTGCATGAGTTTTGACATATGAAGCTTAGCGGAAGTTCAGTCAAATTTTAAAATGTTCTCTCTCCCTGCTGTCATTCAGCAATGAAACCGTGACCCACCTCCACCCCTGCACCACCCCATCTGCAGACACCATACACCTCTTGATTGAAGTTCCCTCCCCGAAGACCTCCCCAACTTTAGGTTCTATCCTCCACCACCACCAGCCGGTCTAGGCTCCGGGGGAAGTTCTCGGCCTGTGGTAAGCCACGGCTGGGCTCGCCAGCTGTCCGAGGCAGTCCTCTTCCTGCCGGGGTCTAATCGCCAAAGCTTGCTTGTTCTCAATAAAACTACCTTTCATGTTTCCCTTATATCGGTCTCATCATTTAGTCTTTCTGATTGAAATGGATACTGAAATAGAAACAGAGGGATTCCTCTCAAAGACTCTCATTCACTCACTCTCAACATTACATTTTATGTTCATTCAGTCCTGGTGTCCACTGTAATGGACATTAAAAATTTCTAATAAAAGCATGAGTTGACCAAAAAAACTTCTCAAACTCATTTCTCTACTGGAGAAAAGTAATCAGCTAGATAAATTTTTTTAGGTATTGAAGGTTTGTATAGTTAATTAACTTGCATGTTAAAGACTGGGTGTGATAGTCATATGCCATATGTTTTCAGCCTTAGTTAATGGAAGACAAGTGTCATAATGCTAGCTGCATTATGAGGGAAATTCAATCACAAAAAAATCTAAAGTCTAATTACATAAAAGATGGCTGGCTGAAAAACTGCTAATGAATGAATAAAATAAAATAAATGTAGATCACTCTAGTGCCTTTATTTCAAGGCTCAGATAGAAGAGCACAGTGGGAAATCTCTCCAGCAGGTACACTGCGTCATACCAAGAACCAAGAATTCTGATCAAATGTTTAATTTCACACAGATTATTTGAAATAGAGAGCCCAATAAAAATATTTGAAATTTGTCATCATCAGAAAATATGTTTGACCAGCATTACAATTAATATCATGGCAGTGGATAACTCCCATCCTTCACTCCTGCCAAAGACTTTGATGGACGATGCTACAGGTCCAAAAAACTGTCCTTAACAGTCACGTTCATATTCATTACTTCAGATTTTATTTTACAGACTCTCTTTATGAGGAAGGACATGAACTGTAGTGGTAATCTAATGTGAGTCAGCACACCAAACAGTAATGTAATATGGAAGGCTGGTGGTAGTGGGATGCTCAGGGCAGGTAACTACTGTAGAAATACATTTTGATTTATTTTTTGCTTGTTAAACTTTAATATCAGAGATCAAATATATTTATCCACAGTAATATCACTAAAACTTTGCTGCTGCAGTTTTTTCCCCAACTACATTTAAGTTCCCTGTTATAGGTTAACCTGCAATTTTGCTAATTTCCAGTTAATTTCCATGAATTCCCATGAATTCCCATATATTCCCATTAATTGTCAGGGTCAGGGACCTCAGACACTCTTGTTTCAGGTGTCTTGTCTTCCCCTTCCTTCTGTGCTCCCTCCTCCTGGTGATTACCTACCCCGCCCTAATGTGGTTCACCTGTGTCACATTGTCTGCCCTGCTCCTGTGTATTTAGTGTCTGTGTCTCCCTGCACTCCCTGCCAGTTCGTCTTGTGCCTTTGCCAGACCTACCAGCCTTCGCATAAACAACCTATTCTCCAGTAGCCATAGTTTTTGACCATTGCCTGTGTTTTTGACCTTGCCTTAGCTCTAGTCCTTTTGTACCTTGATCCCTTTCGTGTTTGACCTCAGCCTGTTTGACCGTGCCTTAACTCTAGCCTTTTGTACCATTGCCTTATCAGACTGCCTACCTGTGTACCGACCCTGCTGGAAATAAAGGACCTTGTCTCTGCCTCCTGTCTGCGCCTGTGTCCACACTGCAACTCCTGACATTAATTAGTTTCCAACTTTCCAACTTTCCAATTCTCAGAATTTTGTAACCCCAGTGATCACAGACAGAGCTTGGCAGGACGGCAAGAAATATTTTAGTATGAATTTGAATTTTTCTCAGAAGTCTGTTGAATTGATTTTGTTTAATAGCAAATACTGTAATGATGTAAAATGTTCCTTATACTTTTACTTTACAGATTGTGACAGTTTCAAAGCGAGTTGAGAGTTTTGTCCCAAGACTGAGACAAACTAAAAGTATCATAGTAAGTTCTCATTTACGTGGCAAAAAAAGATAATTAAAATGAAAGTGGGATTGTGTTAAGGGGTTCAATCAACAATTCATTTTCAATTATTCATTGGATTATAATCTAAAATTATTAATTATTATTCATTTAGTTTATGAAATTTGATCACTCATTTATTTTTTAAATTTTTTTGTCCAATCAACTGTCCAGAACCAGATTAGTTAACTCATTCTTAGAGCTGGAAATAGAGTGTACAGTGGAAGACATTATTGATTGTACTGCTTTGAGCCTTATGCTAAGATGGCAAGGCATCTAAATCATGCACATGAAAATAAATCTAGATTTGCAACAGAATGCTCACAATGCTGCCATTATAGAGTCAATAAAGGGTGAATCTGTGCCATTTAAAGTGACCACCAAAAGAAGTACAGGGAAATTACTTCATACAACTGTGCAGACTGTCAAAGCTGTCAAGTTTGCATGTGGGTATGACAGTGAAACAAATGGTATTTGATTCCATAATTAACAAACCTTGCCCTGGTTAAAATAATCAAACTCTTAAGAGCTCCAGTATTAAACAACAAAAAGATTGTAAAGAAAGCCAATGAGTTTCAAGACATCCATCAGGAAAAGTAGAATGAGATGATCTTAGCTATAGTGTTGAGGCACATCAAGGAAGCAATGTGTCCCATCTCATGCCCCTATATGAAGGTATCCCAAAACATGTTTATATCAGTCCAAGTGCAAGATGAGTGGTATAATTCACTCTCTGAAAGTCCCTCTACAAAAGCCTAGATGGAGCTGGCAAAGGTGTGTCTGGTCCAGATCATTCTCTTTAGCTGACACAGGGAAGCAGAGGTGGCAAGCATGCTTTTATCTGCATTTTCATCAGGAGAAATGTTTGATCTGTATGTGGATGTGTGGACTGAGTGCTCTCTGAAACGGTTCTACTTCCCCTGATTCCAAAAATGCTGTGTGCATTAGAACTCCTTGCTAAGCCGAGAGATGCTTGTAGGGTTCTGAAAGACAATGGCTACTTTTTGCAAGACTGATAAGCTATGACACATTTCAGAGGTTCAGACTGCATCTTTGGCTTTGCAAAGGTGCGTGGTGCAAAGTGCCCCAGGTCACTGACATCTAGCAGACTGCCAAGCATCACAACCCTTTCAACAGTGCTGACCATGACAGACAGAGACGGCACAGCTGACCAGCTTTCTTGGGCATGACATAAGAATCCATCATGAGTTCTGTCAACTCCCCGAGAAGACCCTGCCACTTGCCAAGGCAGCAAAGTTCTAATGGCAAAGAAGGTTAGCTGAGTTTCATGGCAAGAACTAATTGGGATAGACTCAGATGGTGTGTTATTTTATTTAACTTATTTTTCTGCATGTTATATGTTCATCCACTGTTGATGAAATATTGTTAGTAAGCTACTGTCAAAATACTATGATTATTTCTATTACAATAGACTTACTCTTGCTTTTAATTAAATCCAAAAGGGCAGGTAGGATGATGAATTTTTGTCATTACAGTGTTTATTCATAGAATGTGCATATTTTGCTGATTGGGACTTGAGCTAAAATGATGTAATAAATAAATAAATCTAACATAATTTGGGTGTACTTAAATCAAATAGGTCAGGCAAACT
Source organism: Lates calcarifer (assembly GCF_001640805.2). Taxonomy (NCBI): domain Eukaryota; kingdom Metazoa; phylum Chordata; class Actinopteri; family Centropomidae; genus Lates; species Lates calcarifer. The sequence goes on from NW_026116554.1 coordinate 32,176, forward strand.
CCATGACAGTTTTATTTTCAGAGTCAGTCTGTTTCTTGTCAAATAAAAAAAAACTTGTAGCTGTGTGTAGCTTGCTCATGTAAAATAAACCTCATCAGTTGGTTGTTCATTTGGATCTTTTTGATGAATCTATCCGTATAGGGGTCACTTCCCCCAACCGAGAGGAATGAAATGCCTTCACCACCACCCAAGAGGTGCAAACCACTGTCATAAGATGATGAGATACTATTTCTAATATTATGAGATCATCTTTAATTATTTCATCTATTAAAATTCACTTCCATCATCCTGATATTCCTATCAAACTAGGAATATCAATAAATATCAAAAATAGATTCTACTATGTTGAGCAGATGACTTCATGTACAGCACAAGGTGTCCTATAATATGGAGAAATACATTTATTTGCCAATAATGCATCTATAGGCTCAGTAACACAAATATATATTAAACAAAAATTAACTGTATTTTCATAAATATGTTCCTTTGTTCAAACAGCAAAATACTCTAAAAATAAAACTTATATTACAATGTAGGTCACATGACTCTGAAAGACTGCAAGAACATAATATTTAATAGCGGCAAATATTATGCCCCTGTTTTGGCCAACCACGCTCAGCGACTGGAACGACATCCTGCAGGTAAGTGACATATTTAAATATATCCATAGATGAATTTAAAACTACCAAATGTGCAGCCTTAGTGGCTCTACTGAAATGGGAATGAAACAAGGTGACTGAAAAGTTTGTTAACCAAAGGGAGCGGGGCGAATCTTAAGGTTATGTGAGTGGGCAGGTTTGTGTGTGTGTGGGTGTGTGTTGGTGTATGTGTGTGCGCTACCAGTCAGTGATGTAGCTGCTCTCCCTCCTATCATCCCCTCCTCCCAAGGTTGATGATATGCAGTAACGTGGAAAGGTAATCTGCCACCATGTTGGCCTTGCCTGATCTGTGTCGGACATTAAATCTTGAATGGCTGAAGGGAGAGGTACCATCAGGTGGGGTGGTTGTTGTGGTCCTTCATGGGGTTGATCCAGGTGAGAGCGCAGTGGTCAGTTTTCAGATCAAACTCCCGTCCAAGCAAGTAGTATCGCAAGCTCTCCAGTGCCCATTTGATGGCCAGGCCCTCTTTTTCCAGAGTGGAATACCTGGTCTCACATGGCTGCAACTTGCAGCCCAGATACAGGATGGTGTGTTCCTCTCCAGGACCCCCTTGGGCCAGTACCGCTCCAAGGCAGACAGCCAGTGCATCCACCTGTACCAGGAATGTCCTGCTGAAGTCTGAGCTTTTGAGAACAGGTGAAGAACACAAATATGCTTTTAGAGTGTGGAAGGCTGTTTCACAGTCACTGACCAGATTACTGCATTTCTCTGGTCCTTTCTGGTCAGTGTGAGTGGTGCTGCAGTAATGGCAAATGGGCACAAAACTTCTGTACCAGCCAGCTCCTCTTGTGTTGCTGAAAATCACCACATCATGCAATTCAGTTCAATTCAGTTTTATGTATATAGCGCCATATCACAACAAAAGTCATCTCAAGGCACTTTTCATATAGAGCAGGTCTAGACCATACTCTTTACAATAGGTATTTACAGAGAGAGACCCAACTAGTCCCACCATGCGCAAGCATTAGGCAACAGTTCCTTTTAAGAGGCAGAAACCTCAAGCAGAATTGGACTCAAGGTGGGCAGCCATCTGCCTCGACCGGT
>NW_026116555.1:0-20980 GCF_001640805.2 Lates calcarifer
GTCCCTGTTCTGTATCAAGAATTCATCATGGCACTCATTCTGTATATTAAAGCTGCCAGCAAAATATATTTAGAGATTTTTCTATATGTCACTACTATTACCCTAACTTGAGCATTGACTTTGACTACCAAATGCAGTAAGTGCTACTTGTTGGGGCAGTTTTAAGTGACAAAAGCAACTGACTACATCGAAAGCCATTTTCTTAATGGAGTCCAACTCTGATCACTTCAAATAGAGCCACTCGTGATTTCTGTCTTCATAAGTGCTTCTCTTTGGGGTTGTCTTGGTTGTGAGTTCTTCAACAAACATGGAGACTGCCATTTTACACCATTTTCACAGGATAAGCTAAGTACATCAATTTATCACCAACATTACCCTAACACAGGCACAGACTTGAATTTGGAAAGCAGTAAGTGCTATTTGTTGGGGCAGTTTTAAGTGACAAAAGCAACTGACTGCAACAGAAGATTTTAATGTTTATTCTATGGCCATGCAGTGATACCCCGGTGTCTCAGAAGCAATTTGGAGTATATATGCAGGGCTTCTTTGTATTGTTTTCAAATACAGATGGAATAGCAGCTGGTTACTATGTGGCAATAAGTTCCATCAGGAAGATTCATTGGAGTCTAAATGTCCACTCATCAACTGCTAATGGCCTGCATGAATTTAAGATGGTGATTGTCTGTTGATTACGTGCAAAAAGGTGTGATTATTTACCAAGTCATTATCAAGGCCATTGAAACTTTGTGAAAAACAAGGTGGAGTACTGTGGGAGTGGCTTCATTCAGTATTTAAGAGGGGCAGATCAGTGCAAGGAAATCCACTACAACAGGGATACAACGCAGGAGAGATCATAAGAAAGGAAATCCACTACAACAGGGATACAATGCAGCAGAAACCACAAGAAACACCTGTATGATGGGTAAAATCATAAGAAAGATATAGTTCTTATTGACAATTTGTGTTATTGGCTCAACTTCAGCACTGACTATCTTTAGAATGGATTAAATGCTATGACTTTGGGTGACTGCACATAGCAAATACCACAGATTGTGGCTAGAGTATTATTATCAGATCAATATATAGAGATAGCTGTAATAGACAATATTGTTACCCAACTCTGATCACTTCAAATGGAGCCACTCATGATTTCTGTCTTCATAAGTGCTTCTCTTTGGGTTGTCTTGGTTGTGAGTTCTTCAACAAACATGGAGACTGCCATTTTACACCATTTTCACAGGATAAGCTAAGTACATCAATTTATCACCAACATTACCCTAACACAGGCACAGACTTGAATTTGGGAAGCAGTAAGTGCTATTTGTTGGGGTAGTGTTGCTGATTTTGGAAGTCCCTGTTCTGTATCAAGAATTCATCATGGCACTCATTCTGTATATTAAAGCTGCCAGCAAAATATATTTAGAGATTTTTCTATATGTCACTACTATTACCCTAACTTGAGCATTGACTTTGACTACCAAATGCAGTAAGTGCTACTTGTTGGGGCAGTTTTAAGTGACAAAAGCAACTGACTACATCGAAAGCCATTTTCTTAATGGAGTCCAACTCTGATCACTTCAAATAGAGCCACTCTTGATTTCTGTCTTCATAAGTGCTTCTCTTTGGGGTTGTCTTGGTTGTGAGTTCTTCAACAAACATGGAGACTGCCATTTTACACCATTTTCACAGGATAAGCTAAGTACATCAATTTATCACCAACATTACCCTAACACAGGCACAGACTTGAATTTGGAAAGCAGTAAGTGCTATTTGTTGGGTAGTGTTGCTGATTTTGGAAGTCCTGTTCTGTATCAAGAATTCATCATGGCACTCATTCTGTATATTAAAGCTGCCAGCAAAATATATTTAGAGATTTTTCTATATGTCACTACTATTACCCTAACTTGAGCATTGACTGACTACCAAATGCAGTAAGTGCTACTTGTTGGGGCAGTTTTAAGTGACAAAAGCAACTGACTACATCGAAAGCCATTTTCTTAATGGAGTCCAACTCTGATCACTTCAAATAGAGCCACTCTGATTTCTGTCTTCATAAGTGCTTCTCTTTGGGGTTGTCTTGGTTGTGAGTTCTTCAACAAACATGGAGACTGCCATTTTACACCATTTTCACAGGATAAGCTAAGTACATCAATTTATCACCAACATTACCCTAACACAGGCACAGACTTGAATTTGGAAAGCAGTAAGTGCTATTTGTTGGGGTAGTGTTGCTGATTTTGGAAGTCCCTGTTCTGTATCAAGAATTCATCATGGCACTCATTCTGTATATTAAAGCTGCCAGCAAAATATATTTAGAGATTTTTCAATATGTCACTACTATTACCCTAACTTGAGCATTGACTTTGACTACCAAATGCAGTAAGTGCTACTTGTTGGGGCAGTTTTAAGTGACAAAAGCAACTGACTACATCGAAAGCCATTTTCTTAATGGAGTCCAACTCTGATCACTTCAAATAGAGCCACTCATGATTTCTGTCTTCATAAGTGCTTCTCTTTGGGGTTGTCTTGGTTGTGAGTTCAACAAACATGGAGACTGCCATTTTACACCATTTTCACAGGATAAGCTAAGTACATCAATTTATCACCAACATTACCCTAACACAGGCACAGACTTGAATTTGGAAAGCAGTAAGTGCTATTTGTTGGGTAGTGTTGCTGATTTTGGAAGTCCCTGTTCTGTATCAAGAATTCATCATGGCACTCATCTGTATATTAAAGCTGCCAGCAAAATATATTTAGAGATTTTTCTATATGTCACTACTATTACCCTAACTTGAGCATTGACTTTGACTACCAAATGCAGTAAGTGCTACTTGTTGGGGCAGTTTTAAGTGACAAAAGCAACTGACTACATCGAAAGCCATTTTCTTAATGGAGTCCAACTCTGATCACTTCAAATAGAGCCACTCGTGATTTCTGTCTTCATAAGTGCTTCTCTTTGGGGTTGTCTTGGTTGTGAGTTCTTCAACAAACATGGAGACTGCCATTTTACACCATTTTCACAGGATAAGCTAAGTACATCAATTTATCACCAACATTACCCTAACACAGGCAGACTTGAATTTGGAAAGCAGTAAGTGCTATTTGTTGGGGCAGTTTTAAGTGACAAAAGCAACTGACTGCAACAGAAGATTTCAATGTTTATTCTATGGCCATGCAGTGATACCCGTGTCTCAGAAGCAATTTGGAGTATATATGCAGGGCTTCTTTGTATTGTTTTCAAATACAGATGGAATAGCAGCTGGTTACTATGTGGCAATAAGTTCCATCAGGAAGATTCATTGGAGTCTAAATGTCCACTCATCAACTGCTAATGGCCTGCATGAATTTAAGATGGTGATTGTCTGTTGATTACGTGCAAAAAGGTGTGATTATTTACCAAGTCATTATCAAGGCCATTGAAACTTTGTGAAAAACAAGGTGGAGTACTGTGGGAGTGGCTTCATTCAGTATTTAAGAGGGGCAGATCAGTGCAAGGAAATCCACTACAACAGGGATACAACGCAGGAGAGATCATAAGAAAGGAAATCCACTACAACAGGGATACAATGCAGCAGAAACCACAAGAAACACCTGTATGATGGGTAAAATCATAAGAAAGATATAGTTCTTATTGACAATTTGTGTTATTGGCTCAACTTCAGCACTGACTATCTTTAGAATGGATTAAATGCTATGACTTTGGGTGACTGCACATAGCAAATACCACAGATTGTGGCTAGAGTATTATTATCAGATCAATATATAGAGATAGCTGTAATAGACAATATTGTTACCCAACTCTGATCACTTCAAATGGAGCCACTCATGATTTCTGTCTTCATAAGTGCTTCTCTTTGGGGTTGTCTTGGTTGTGAGTTCTTCAACAAACATGGAGACTGCCATTTTACACCATTTTCACAGGATAAGCTAAGTACATCAATTTATCACCAACATTACCCTAACACAGGCACAGACTTGAATTTGGAAAGCAGTAAGTGCTATTTGTTTGGGTAGTGTTGCTGATTTTGGAAGTCCCTGTTCTGTATCAAGAATTCATCATGGCACTCATTCTGTATATTAAAGCTGCCAGCAAAATATATTTAGAGATTTTTCTATATGTCACTACTATTACCCTAACTTGAGCATTGACTTTGACTACCAAATGCAGTAAGTGCTACTTGTTGGGCAGTTTTAAGTGACAAAAGCAACTGACTACATCGAAAGCCATTTTCTTAATGGAGTCCAACTCTGATCACTTCAAATAGAGCCACTCGTGATTTCTGTCTTCATAAGTGCTTCTCTTTGGGGTTGTCTTGGTTGTGAGTTCTTCAACAAACATGGAGACTGCCATTTTACACCATTTTCACAGGATAAGCTAAGTACATCAATTTATCACCAACATTACCCTAACACAGGCACAGACTTGAATTTGGAAAGCAGTAAGTGCTATTTGTTGGGGCAGTTTTAAGTGACAAAAGCAACTGACTGCAACAGAAGATTTTAATGTTTATTCTATGGCCATGCAGTGATACCCGGTGTCTCAGAAGCAATTTGGAGTATATATGCAGGGCTTCTTTGTATTGTTTTCAAATACAGATGGAATAGCAGCTGGTTACTATGTGGCAATAAGTTCCATCAGAAGATTCATTGGAGTCTAAATGTCCACTCATCAACTGCTAATGGCCTGCATGAATTTAAGATGGTGATTGTCTGTTGATTACGTGCAAAAAGGTGTGATTATTTACCAAGTCATTATCAAGGCCATTGAAACTTTGTGAAAAACAAGGTGGAGTACTGTGGGAGTGGCTTCATTCAGTATTTAAGAGGGGCAGATCAGTGCAAGGAAATCCACTACAACAGGGATACAACGCAGGAAAGATCATAAGAAAGGAAATCCACTACAACAGGGATACAATGCAGCAGAAACCACAAGAAACACCTGTATGATGGGTAAAATCATAAGAAAGATATAGTTCTTATTGACAATTTGTGTTATTGGCTCAACTTCAGCACTGACTATCTTTAGAATGGATTAAATGCTATGACTTTGGGTGACTGCACATAGCAAATACCACAGATTGTGGCTAGAGTATTATTATCAGATCAATATATAGAGATAGCTGTAATAGACAATATTGTTACCCAACTCTGATCACTTCAAATGGAGCCACTCATGATTTCTGTCTTCATAAGTGCTTCTCTTTGGGGTTGTCTTGGTTGTGAGTTCTTCAACAAACATGGAGACTGCCATTTTACACCATTTTCACAGGATAAGCTAAGTACATCAATTTATCACCAACATTACCCTAACACAGGCACAGACTTGAATTTGGAAAGCAGTAAGTGCTATTTGTTGGGGTAGTGTTGCTGATTTTGGAAGTCCCTGTTCTGTATCAAGAATTCATCATGGCACTCATTCTGTATATTAAAGCTGCCAGCAAAATATATTTAGAGATTTTTCTATATGTCACTACTATTACCCTAACTTGAGCATTGACTTTGACTACCAAATGCAGTAAGTGCTACTTGTTGGGGCAGTTTTAAGTGACAAAAGCAACTGACTACATCGAAAGCCATTTTCTTAATGGAGTCCAACTCTGATCACTTCAAATAGAGCCACTCGTGATTTCTGTCTTCATAAGTGCTTCTCTTTGGGGTTGTCTTGGTTGTGAGTTCTTCAACAAACATGGAGACTGCCATTTTACACCATTTTCACAGGATAAGCTAAGTACATCAATTTATCACCAACATTACCCTAACACAGGCACAGACTTGAATTTGGAAAGCAGTAAGTGCTATTTGTTGGGGCAGTTTTAAGTGACAAAAGCAACTGACTGCAACAGAAGATTTTAATGTTTATTCTATGGCCATGCAGTGATACCCGGTGTCTCAGAAGCAATTTGGAGTATATATGCAGGGCTTCTTTGTATTGTTTTCAAATACAGATGGAATAGCAGCTGGTTACTATGTGGCAATAAGTTCCATCAGGAAGATTCATGGAGTCTAAATGTCCACTCATCAACTGCTAATGGCCTGCATGAATTTAAGATGGTGATTGTCTGTTGATTACGTGCAAAAAGGTGTGATTATTTACCAAGTCATTATCAAGGCCATTGAAACTTTGTGAAAAACAAGGTGGAGTACTGTGGGAGTGGCTTCATTCAGTATTTAAGAGGGGCAGATCAGTGCAAGGAAATCCACTACAACAGGGATACAACGCAGGAAAGATCATAAGAAAGGAAATCCACTACAACAGGGATACAATGCAGCAGAAACCACAAGAAACACCTGTATGATGGGTAAAATCATAAGAAAGATATAGTTCTTATTGACAATTTGTGTTATTGGCTCAACTTCAGCACTGACTATCTTTAGAATGGATTAAATGCTATGACTTTGGGTGACTGCACATAGCAAATACCACAGATTGTGGCTAGAGTATTATTATCAGATCAATATATAGAGATAGCTGTAATAGACAATATTGTTACCCAACTCTGATCACTTCAAATGGAGCCACTCATGATTTCTGTCTTCATAAGTGCTTCTCTTTGGGGTTGTCTTGGTTGTGAGTTCTTCAACAAACATGGAGACTGCCATTTTACACCATTTTCACAGGATAAGCTAAGTACATCAATTTATCACCAACATTACCCTAACACAGGCACAGACTTGAATTTGGAAAGCAGTAAGTGCTATTTGTTGGGGTAGTGTTGCTGATTTTGGAAGTCCCTGTTCTGTATCAAGAATTCATCATGGCACTCATTCTGTATATTAAAGCTGCCAGCAAAATATATTTAGAGATTTTTCTATATGTCACTACTATTACCCTAACTTGAGCATTGACTTTGACTACCAAATGCAGTAAGTGCTACTTGTTGGGGCAGTTTTAAGTGACAAAAGCAACTGACTACATCGAAAGCCATTTTCTTAATGGAGTCAACTCTGATCACTTCAAATAGAGCCACTCTGATTTCTGTCTTCAAGTGCTTCTCTTTGGGTTGTCTTGGTTGTGAGTTCTTCAACAAACATGGAGACTGCCATTTTACACCATTTTCACAGGATAAGCTAAGTACATCAATTTATCACCAACATTACCCTAACACAGGCACAGACTTGAATTTGGAAAGCAGTAAGTGCTATTTGTTGGGGTAGTGTTGCTGATTTTGGAAGTCCCTGTTCTGTATCAAGAATTCATCATGGCACTCATTCTGTATATTAAAGCTGCCAGCAAAATATATTTAAAAGATTTTTCAATATGTCACTACTATTACCCTAACTTGAGCATTGACTTTGACTACCAAATGCAGTAAGTGCTACTTGTTGGGGCAGTTTTAAGTGACAAAAGCAACTGACTACATCGAAAGCCATTTTCTTAATGGAGTCCAACTCTGATCACTTCAAATAGAGCCACTCTGATTTCTGTCTTCATAAGTGCTTCTCTTTGGGGTTGTCTTGGTTGTGAGTTCTTCAACAAACATGGAGACTGCCATTTTACACCATTTTCACAGGATAAGCTAAGTACATCAATTTATCACCAACATTACCCTAACACAGGCACAGACTTGAATTTGGAAAGCAGTAAGTGCTATTTGTTGGGGTAGTGTTGCTGATTTTGGAAGTCCCTGTTCTGTATCAAGAATTCATCATGGCACTCATTCTGTATATTAAAGCTGCCAGCAAAATATATTTAGAGATTTTTCTATATGTCACTACTATTACCCTAACTTGAGCATTGACTTTGACTACCAAATGCAGTAAGTGCTACTTGTTTGGGCAGTTTTAAGTGACAAAAGCAACTGACTACATCGAAAGCCATTTTCTTAATGGAGTCCAACTCTGATCACTTCAAATAGAGCCACTCGTGATTTCTGTCTTCATAAGTGCTTCTCTTTGGGGTTGTCTTGGTTGTGAGTTCTTCAACAAACATGGAGACTGCCATTTTACACCATTTTCACAGGATAAGCTAAGTACATCAATTTATCACCAACATTACCCTAACACAGGCACAGACTTGAATTTGGAAAGCAGTAAGTGCTATTTGTTGGGGCAGTTTTAAGTGACAAAAGCAACTGACTGCAACAGAAGATTTAATGTTTTCTATGGCCATGCAGTGATACCCGGTGTCTCAGAAGCAATTTGGAGTATATATGCAGGGCTTCTTTGTATTGTTTTCAAATACAGATGGAATAGCAGCTGGTTACTATGTGGCAATAAGTTCCATCAGGAAGATTCATTGGAGTCTAAATGTCCACTCATCAACTGCTAATGGCCTGCATGAATTTAAGATGGTGATTGTCTGTTGATTACGTGCAAAAAGGTGTGATTATTTACCAAGTCATTATCAAGGCCATTGAAACTTTGTGAAAAACAAGGTGGAGTACTGTGGGAGTGGCTTCATTCAGTATTTAAGAGGGGCAGATCAGTGCAAGGAAATCCACTACAACAGGGATACAACGCAGGAGAGATCATAAGAAAGGAAATCCACTACAACAGGGATACAATGCAGCAGAAACCACAAGAAACACCTGTATGATGGGTAAAATCATAAGAAAGATATAGTTCTTATTGACAATTTGTGTTATTGGCTCAACTTCAGCACTGACTATCTTTAGAATGGATTAAATGCTATGACTTTGGGTGACTGCACATAGCAAATACCACAGATTGTGGCTAGAGTATTATTATCAGATCAATATATAGAGATAGCTGTAATAGACAATATTGTTACCCAACTCTGATCACTTCAAATGGAGCCACTCATGATTTCTGTCTTCATAAGTGCTTCTCTTTGGGGTTGTCTTGGTTGTGAGTTCTTCAACAAACATGGAGACTGCCATTTTACACCATTTTCACAGGATAAGCTAAGTACATCAATTTATCACCAACATTACCCTAACACAGGCACAGACTTGAATTTGGAAAGCAGTAAGTGCTATTTGTTGGGGTAGTGTTGCTGATTTTGGAAGTCCCTGTTCTGTATCAAGAATTCATCATGGCACTCATTCTGTATATTAAAGCTGCCAGCAAAATATATTTAGAGATTTTTCTATATGTCACTACTATTACCCTAACTTGAGCATTGACTTTGACTACCAAATGCAGTAAGTGCTACTTGTTGGGGCAGTTTTAAGTGACAAAAGCAACTGACTACATCGAAAGCCATTTTCTTAATGGAGTCCAACTCTGATCACTTCAAATAGAGCCACTCGTGATTTCTGTCTTCATAAGTGCTTCTCTTTGGGGTTGTCTTGGTTGTGAGTTCTTCAACAAACATGGAGACTGCCATTTTACACCATTTTCACAGGATAAGCTAAGTACATCAATTTATCACCAACATTACCCTAACACAGGCACAGACTTGAATTTGAAAGCAGTAAGTGCTATTTGTTGGGGCAGTTTTAAGTGACAAAAGCAACTGACTGCAACAGAAGATTTTAATGTTTATTCTATGGCCATGCAGTGATACCCGGTGTCTCAGAAGCAATTTGGAGTATATATGCAGGGCTTCTTTGTATTGTTTTCAAATACAGATGGAATAGCAGCTGGTTACTATGTGGCAATAAGTTCCATCAGGAAGATTCATTGGAGTCTAAATGTCCACTCATCAACTGCTAATGGCCTGCATGAATTTAAGATGGTGATTGTCTGTTGATTACGTGCAAAAAGGTGTGATTATTTACCAAGTCATTATCAAGGCCATTGAAACTTTGTGAAAAACAAGGTGGAGTACTGTGGGAGTGGCTTCATTCAGTATTTAAGAGGGGCAGATCAGTGCAAGGAAATCCACTACAACAGGGATACAACGCAGGAGAGATCATAAGAAAGGAAATCCACTACAACAGGGATACAATGCAGCAGAAACCACAAGAAACACCTGTATGATGGGTAAAATCATAAGAAAGATATAGTTCTTATTGACAATTTGTGTTATTGGCTCAACTTCAGCACTGACTATCTTTAGAATGGATTAAATGCTATGACTTTGGGTGACTGCACATAGCAAATACCACAGATTGTGGCTAGAGTATTATTATCAGATCAATATATAGAGATAGCTGTAATAGACAATATTGTTACCCAACTCTGATCACTTCAAATGGAGCCACTCATGATTTCTGTCTTCATAAGTGCTTCTCTTTGGGGTTGTCTTGGTTGTGAGTTCTTCAACAAACATGGAGACTGCCATTTTACACCATTTTCACAGGATAAGCTAAGTACATCAATTTATCACCAACATTACCCTAACACAGGCACAGACTTGAATTTGGAAAGCAGTAAGTGCTATTTGTTGGGGTAGTGTTGCTGATTTTGGAAGTCCCTGTTCTGTATCAAGAATTCATCATGGCACTCATTCTGTATATTAAAGCTGCCAGCAAAATATATTTAGAGATTTTCTATATGTCACTACTATTACCCTAACTTGAGCATTGACTTTGACTACCAAATGCAGTAAGTGCTACTTGTTGGGGCAGTTTTAAGTGACAAAAGCAACTGACTACATCGAAAGCCATTTTCTTAATGGAGTCCAACTCTGATCACTTCAAATAGAGCCACTCGTGATTTCTGTCTTCATAAGTGCTTCTCTTTGGGGTTGTCTTGGTTGTGAGTTCTTCAACAAACATGGAGACTGCCATTTTACACCATTTTCACAGGATAAGCTAAGTACATCAATTTATCACCAACATTACCCTAACACAGGCACAGACTTGAATTTGGAAAGCAGTAAGTGCTATTTGTTGGGGTAGTGTTGCTGATTTTGGAAGTCCCTGTTCTGTATCAAGAATTCATCATGGCACTCATTCTGTATATTAAAGCTGCCAGCAAAATATATTTAGAGATTTTTCTATATGTCACTACTATTACCCTAACTTGAGCATTGACTTTGACTACCAAATGCAGTAAGTGCTACTTGTTGGGGCAGTTTTAAGTGACAAAAGCAACTGACTACATCGAAAGCCATTTTCTTAATGGAGTCCAACTCTGATCACTTCAAATAGAGCCACTCGTGATTTCTGTCTTCATAAGTGCTTCTCTTTGGGGTTGTCTTGGTTGTGAGTTCTTCAACAAACATGGAGACTGCCATTTTACACCATTTTCACAGGATAAGCTAAGTACATCAATTTATCACCAACATTACCCTAACACAGGCACAGACTTGAACAGTAAGTGCTATTTGTTGGGGCAGTTTTAAGTGACAAAAGCAACTGACTGCACAGAAGATTTTAATGTTTATTCTATGGCCATGCAGTGATACCCGGTGTCTCAGAAGCAATTTGGAGTATATATGCAGGGCTTCTTTGTATTGTTTTCAAATACAGATGGAATAGCAGCTGGTTACTATGTGGCAATAAGTTCCATCAGGAAGATTCATTGGAGTCTAAATGTCCACTCATCAACTGCTAATGGCCTGCATGAATTTAAGATGGTGATTGTCTGTTGATTACGTGCAAAAAGGTGTGATTATTTACCAAGTCATTATCAAGGCCATTGAAACTTTGTGAAAAACAAGGTGGAGTACTGTGGGAGTGGCTTCATTCAGTATTTAAGAGGGGCAGATCAGTGCAAGGAAATCCACTACAACAGGGATACAACGCAGGAAAGATCATAAGAAAGGAAATCCACTACAACAGGGATACAATGCAGCAGAAACCACAAGAAACACCTGTATGATGGGTAAAATCATAAGAAAGATATAGTTCTTATTGACAATTTGTGTTATTGGCTCAACTTCAGCACTGACTATCTTTAGAATGGATTAAATGCTATGACTTTGGGTGACTGCACATAGCAAATACCACAGATTGTGGCTAGAGTATTATTATCAGATCAATATATAGAGATAGCTGTAATAGACAATATTGTTACCCAACTCTGATCACTTCAAATGAGCCACTCATGATTTCTGTCTTCATAAGTGCTTCTCTTTGGGGTTGTCTTGGTTGTGAGTTCTTCAACAAACATGGAGACTGCCATTTTACACCATTTTCACAGGATAAGCTAAGTACATCAATTTATCACCAACATTACCCTAACACAGGCACAGACTTGAATTTGGAAAGCAGTAAGTGCTATTTGTTGGGGTAGTGTTGCTGATTTTGGAAGTCCCTGTTCTGTATCAAGAATTCATCATGGCACTCATTCTGTATATTAAAGCTGCCAGCAAAATATATTTAGAGATTTTTCTATATGTCACTACTATTACCCTAACTTGAGCATTGACTTTGACTACCAAATGCAGTAAGTGCTACTTGTTGGGGCAGTTTTAAGTGACAAAAGCAACTGACTACATCGAAAGCCATTTTCTTAATGGAGTCCAACTCTGATCACTTCAAATAGAGCCACTCGTGATTTCTGTCTTCATAAGTGCTTCTCTTTGGGGTTGTCTTGGTTGTGAGTTCTTCAACAAACATGGAGACTGCCATTTTACACCATTTTCACAGGATAAGCTAAGTACATCAATTTATCACCAACATTACCCTAACACAGGCACAGACTTGAATTTGGAAAGCAGTAAGTGCTATTTGTTGGGTAGTGTTGCTGATTTGGAAGTCCCTGTTCTGTATCAAGAATTCATCATGGCACTCATTCTGTATATTAAAGCTGCCAGCAAAATATATTTAGAGATTTTTCTATATGTCACTACTATTACCCTAACTTGAGCATTGACTTTGACTACCAAATGCAGTAAGTGCTACTTGTTGGGGCAGTTTTAAGTGACAAAAGCAACTGACTACATCGAAAGCCATTTTCTTAATGGAGTCCAACTCTGATCACTTCAAATAGAGCCACTCGTGATTTCTGTCTTCATAAGTGCTTCTCTTTGGGGTTGTCTTGGTTGTGAGTTCTTCAACAAACATGGAGACTGCCATTTTACACCATTTTCACAGGATAAGCTAAGTACATCAATTTATCACCAACATTACCCTAACACAGGCACAGACTTGAATTTGGAAAGCAGTAAGTGCTATTTGTTGGGGCAGTTTTAAGTGACAAAAGCAACTGACTGCAACAGAAGATTTTAATGTTTATTCTATGGCCATGCAGTGATACCCGGTGTCTCAGAAGCAATTTGGAGTATATATGCAGGGCTTCTTTGTATTGTTTTCAAATACAGATGGAATAGCAGCTGGTTACTATGTGGCAATAAGTTCCATCAGGAAGATTCATTGGAGTCTAAATGTCCACTCATCAACTGCTAATGGCCTGCATGAATTTAAGATGGTGATTGTCTGTTGATTACGTGCAAAAAGGTGTGATTATTTACCAAGTCATTATCAAGGCCATTGAAACTTTGTGAAAAACAAGGTGGAGTACTGTGGGAGTGGCTTCATTCAGTATTTAAGGGCAGATCAGTGCAAGGAAATCCACTACAACAGGGATACAACGCAGGAGAGATCATAAGAAAGGAAATCCACTACAACAGGGATACAATGCAGCAGAAACCACAAGAAACACCTGTATGATGGGTAAAATCATAAGAAAGATATAGTTCTTATTGACAATTTGTGTTATTGGCTCAACTTCAGCACTGACTATCTTTAGAATGGATTAAATGCTATGACTTTGGGTGACTGCACATAGCAAATACCACAGATTGTGGCTAGATTATTATCAGATCAATATATAGAGATAGCTGTAATAGACAATATTGTTACCCAACTCTGATCACTTCAAATGCCACTCATGATTTCTGTCTTCATAAGTGCTTCTCTTTGGGGTTGTCTTGGTTGTGAGTTCTTCAACAAACATGGAGACTGCCATTTTACACCATTTTCACAGGATAAGCTAAGTACATCAATTTATCACCAACATTACCCTAACACAGGCACAGACTTGAATTTGGAAAGCAGTAAGTGCTATTTGTTGGGGTAGTGTTGCTGATTTTGGAAGTCCCTGTTCTGTATCAAGAATTCATCATGGCACTCATTCTGTATATTAAAGCTGCCAGCAAAATATATTTAGAGATTTTTCTATATGTCACTACTATTACCCTAACTTGAGCATTGACTTTGACTACCAAATGCAGTAAGTGCTACTTGTTGGGGCAGTTTTAAGTGACAAAAGCAACTGACTACATCGAAAGCCATTTTCTTAATGGAGTCCAACTCTGATCACTTCAAATAGAGCCACTCGTGATTTCTGTCTTCATAAGTGCTTCTCTTTGGGGTTGTCTTGGTTGTGAGTTCTTCAACAAACATGGAGACTGCCATTTTACACCATTTTCACAGGATAAGCTAAGTACATCAATTTATCACCAACATTACCCTAACACAGGCACAGACTTGAATTTGGAAAGCAGTAAGTGCTATTTGTTGGGTAGTGTTGCTGATTTTGGAAGTCCCTGTTCTGTATCAAGAATTCATCATGGCACTCATTCTGTATATTAAAGCTGCCAGCAAAATATATTTAGAGATTTTTCTATATGTCACTACTATTACCCTAACTTGAGCATTGACTTTGACTACCAAATGCAGTAAGTGCTACTTGTTGGGGCAGTTTTAAGTGACAAAAGCAACTGACTACATCGAAAGCCATTTTCTTAATGGAGTCCAACTCTGATCACTTCAAATAGAGCCACTCGTGATTTCTGTCTTCAT
Organism: Lates calcarifer; assembly: GCF_001640805.2. Classification (NCBI taxonomy): domain Eukaryota; kingdom Metazoa; phylum Chordata; class Actinopteri; family Centropomidae; genus Lates; species Lates calcarifer. The sequence continues at coordinate 14,604 of NW_026116555.1, forward strand.
AAGTGCTTCTCTTTGGGGTTGTCTTGGTTGTGAGTTCTTCAACAAACATGGAGACTGCCATTTTACACCATTTTCACAGGATAAGCTAAGTACATCAATTTATCACCAACATTACCCTAACACAGGCACAGACTTGAAAGCAGTAAGTGCTATTTGTTGGGGCAGTTTTAAGTGACAAAAGCAACTGACTGCAACAGAAGATTTAATGTTTATTCTATGGCCATGCAGTGATACCCGGTGTCTCAGAAGCAATTTGGAGTATATATGCAGGGCTTCTTTGTATTGTTTTCAAATACAGATGGAATAGCAGCTGGTTACTATGTGGCAATAAGTTCCATCAGGAAGATTCATTGGAGTCTAAATGTCCACTCATCAACTGCTAATGGCCTGCATGAATTTAAGATGGTGATTGTCTGTTGATTACGTGCAAAAAGGTGTGATTATTTACCAAGTCATTATCAAGGCCATTGAAACTTTGTGAAAAACAAGGTGGAGTACTGTGGGAGTGGCTTCATTCAGTATTTAAGAGGGGCAGATCAGTGCAAGGAAATCCACTACAACAGGGATACAACGCAGGAGAGATCATAAGAAAGGAAATCCACTACAACAGGGATACAATGCAGCAGAAACCACAAGAAACACCTGTATGATGGGTAAAATCATAAGAAAGATATAGTTCTTATTGACAATTTGTGTTATTGGCTCAACTTCAGCACTGACTATCTTTAGAATGGATTAAATGCTATGACTTTGGGTGACTGCACATAGCAAATACCACAGATTGTGGCTAGAGTATTATTATCAGATCAATATATAGAGATAGCTGTAATAGACAATATTGTTACCCAACTCTGATCACTTCAAATGGAGCCACTCATGATTTCTGTCTTCATAAGTGCTTCTCTTTGGGGTTGTCTTGGTTGTGAGTTCTTCAACAAACATGGAGACTGCCATTTTACACCATTTTCACAGGATAAGCTAAGTACATCAATTTATCACCAACATTACCCTAACACAGGCACAGACTTGAATTTGGAAAGCAGTAAGTGCTATTTGTTGGGGGTAGTGTTGCTGATTTTGGAAGTCCCTGTTCTGTATCAAGAATTCATCATGGCACTCATTCTGTATATTAAAGCTGCCAGCAAAATATATTTAGAGATTTTTCTATATGTCACTACTATTACCCTAACTTGAGCATTGACTTTGACTACCAAATGCAGTAAGTGCTACTTGTTGGGCAGTTTTAAGTGACAAAAGCAACTGACTACATCGAAAGCCATTTTCTTAATGGAGTCCAACTCTGATCACTTCAAATAGAGCCACTCGTGATTTCTGTCTTCATAAGTGCTTCTCTTTGGGGTTGTCTTGGTTGTGAGTTCTTCAACAAACATGGAGACTGCCATTTTACACCATTTTCACAGGATAAGCTAAGTACATCAATTTATCACCAACATTACCCTAACACAGGCACAGACTTGAATTTGGAAAGCAGTAAGTGCTATTTGTTGGGGCAGTTTTAAGTGACAAAAGCAACTGACTGCAACAGAAGATTTCAATGTTTATTCTATGGCCATGCAGTGATACCCGGTGTCTCAGAAGCAATTTGGAGTATATATGCAGGGCTTCTTTGTATTGTTTTCAAATACAGATGGAATAGCAGCTGGTTACTATGTGGCAATAAGTTCCATCAGGAAGATTCATTGGAGTCTAAATGTCCACTCATCAACTGCTAATGGCCTGCATGAATTTAAGATGGTGATTGTCTGTTGATTACGTGCAAAAAGGTGTGATTATTTACCAAGTCATTATCAAGGCCATTGAAACTTTGTGAAAAACAAGGTGGAGTACTGTGGGAGTGGCTTCATTCAGTATTTAAGAGGGGCAGATCAGTGCAAGGAAATCCACTACAACAGGGATACAACGCAGGAGAGATCATAAGAAAGGAAATCCACTACAACAGGGATACAATGCAGCAGAAACCACAAGAAACACCTGTATGATGGGTAAAATCATAAGAAAGATATAGTTCTTATTGACAATTTGTGTTATTGGCTCAACTTCAGCACTGACTATCTTTAGAATGGATTAAATGCTATGACTTTGGGTGACTGCACATAGCAAATACCACAGATTGTGGCTAGAGTATTATTATCAGATCAATATATAGAGATAGCTGTAATAGACAATATTGTTACCCAACTCTGATCACTTCAAATGGAGCATCATGATTTCTGTCTTCATAAGTGCTTCTCTTTGGGGTTGTCTTGGTTGTGAGTTCTTCAACAAACATGGAGACTGCCATTTTACACCATTTTCACAGGATAAGCTAAGTACATCAATTTATCACCAACATTACCCTAACACAGGCACAGACTTGAATTTGGAAAGCAGTAAGTGCTATTTGTTGGGGTAGTGTTGCTGATTTTGGAAGTCCCTGTTCTGTATCAAGAATTCATCATGGCACTCATTCTGTATATTAAAGCTGCCAGCAAAATATATTTAGAGATTTTTCTATATGTCACTACTATTACCCTAACTTGAGCATTGACTTTGACTACCAAATGCAGTAAGTGCTACTTGTTGGGGCAGTTTTAAGTGACAAAAGCAACTGACTACATCGAAAGCCATTTTCTTAATGGAGTCCAACTCTGATCACTTCAAATAGAGCCACTCGTGATTTCTGTCTTCATAAGTGCTTCTCTTTGGGGTTGTCTTGGTTGTGAGTTCTTCAACAAACATGGAGACTGCCATTTTACACCATTTTCACAGGATAAGCTAAGTACATCAATTTATCACCAACATTACCCTAACACAGGCACAGACTTGAATTTGGAAAGCAGTAAGTGCTATTTGTTGGGGCAGTTTTAAGTGACAAAAGCAACTGACTGCAACAGAAGATTTTAATGTTTATTCTATGGCCATGCAGTGATACCCGGTGTCTCAGAAGCAATTTGGAGTATATATGCAGGGCTTCTTTGTATTGTTTTCAAATACAGATGGAATAGCAGCTGGTTACTATGTGGCAATAAGTTCCATCAGGAAGATTCATTGGAGTCTAAATGTCCACTCATCAACTGCTAATGGCCTGCATGAATTTAAGATGGTGATTGTCTGTTGATTACGTGCAAAAAGGTGTGATTATTTACCAAGTCATTATCAAGGCCATTGAAACTTTGTGAAAAACAAGGTGGAGTACTGTGGGAGTGGCTTCATTCAGTATTTAAGAGGGGCAGATCAGTGCAAAATCCACTACAACAGGATACAACGCAGGAAAGATCATAAGAAAGGAAATCCACTACAACAGGGATACAATGCAGCAGAAACCACAAGAAACACCTGTATGATGGGTAAAATCATAAGAAAGATATAGTTCTTATTGACAATTTGTGTTATTGGCTCAACTTCAGCACTGACTATCTTTAGAATGGATAAATGCTATGACTTTGGGTGACTGCACATAGCAAATACCACAGATTGTGGCTAGAGTATTATTATCAGATCAATATATAGAGATAGCTGTAATAGACAATATTGTTACCCAACTCTGATCACTTCAAATGGAGCCACTCATGATTTCTGTCTTCATAAGTGCTTCTCTTTGGGGTTGTCTTGGTTGTGAGTTCTTCAACAAACATGGAGACTGCCATTTTACACCATTTTCACAGGATAAGCTAAGTACATCAATTTATCACCAACATTACCCTAACACAGGCACAGACTTGAATTTGGAAAGCAGTAAGTGCTATTTGTTGGGGTAGTGTTGCTGATTTTGGAAGTCCCTGTTCTGTATCAAGAATTCATCATGGCACTCATTCTGTATATTAAAGCTGCCAGCAAAATATATTTAGAGATTTTTCTATATGTCACTACTAACTTGAGCATTGACTTTGACTACCAAATGCAGTAAGTGCTACTTGTTGGGGCAGTTTTAAGTGACAAAAGCAACTGACTACATCGAAAGCCATTTTCTTAATGGAGTCCAACTCTGATCACTTCAAATAGAGCCACTCTGATTTCTGTCTTCATAAGTGCTTCTCTTTGGGTTGTCTTGGTTGTGAGTTCTTCAACAAACATGGAGACTGCCATTTTACACCATTTTCACAGGATAAGCTAAGTACATCAATTTATCACCAACATTACCCTAACACAGGCACAGACTTGAATTTGGAAAGCAGTAAGTGCTATTTGTTGGGGTAGTGTTGCTGATTTTGGAAGTCCCTGTTCTGTATCAAGAATTCATCATGGCACTCATTCTGTATATTAAAGCTGCCAGCAAATATATTTAGAGATTTTTCTATATGTCACTACTATTACCCTAACTTGAGCATTGACTTTGACTACCAAATGCAGTAAGTGCTACTTGTTGGGGCAGTTTTAAGTGACAAAAGCAACTGACTACATCGAAAGCCATTTTCTTAATGGAGTCCAACTCTGATCACTTCAAATAGAGCCACTCATGATTTCTGTCTTCATAAGTGCTTCTCTTTGGGGTTGTCTTGGTTGTGAGTTCTTCAACAAACATGGAGACTGCCATTTTACACCATTTTCACAGGATAAGCTAAGTACATCAATTTATCACCAACATTACCCTAACACAGGCACAGACTTGAATTTGGAAAGCAGTAAGTGCTATTTGTTGGGGTAGTGTTGCTGATTTTGGAAGTCCCTGTTCTGTATCAAGAATTCATCATGGCACTCATTCTGTATATTAAAGCTGCCAGCAAAATATATTTAGAGATTTTTCTATATGTCACTACTATTACCCTAACTTGAGCATTGACTTTGACTACCAAATGCAGTAAGTGCTACTTGTTGGGGCAGTTTTAAGTGACAAAAGCAACTGACTACATCGAAAGCCATTTTCTTAATGGAGTCCAACTCTGATCACTTCAAATAGAGCCACTCGTGATTTCTGTCTTCATAAGTGCTTTCTTGGGGTTGTCTTGGTTGTGAGTTCTTCAACAAACATGGAGACTGCCATTTTACACCATTTTCACAGGATAAGCTAAGTACATCAATTTATCACCAACATTACCCTAACACAGGCACAGACTTGAATTTGGAAAGCAGTAAGTGCTATTTGTTGGGGCAGTTTTAAGTGACAAAAGCAACTGACTGCAACAGAAGATTTAATGTTTATTCTATGGCCATGCAGTGATACCCGGTGTCTCAGAAGCAATTTGGAGTATATATGCAGGGCTTCTTTGTATTGTTTTCAAATACAGATGGAATAGCAGCTGGTTACTATGTGGCAATAAGTTCCATCAGGAAGATTCATTGGAGTCTAAATGTCCACTCATCAACTGCTAATGGCCTGCATGAATTTAAGATGGTGATTGTCTGTTGATTACGTGCAAAAAGGTGTGATTATTTACCAAGTCATTATCAAGGCCATTGAAACTTTGTGAAAAACAAGGTGGAGTACTGTGGGAGTGGCTTCATTCAGTATTTAAGAGGGGCAGATCAGTGCAAGGAAATCCACTACAACAGGGATACAACGCAGGAGAGATCATAAGAAAGGAAATCCACTACAACAGGGATACAATGCAGCAGAAACCACAAGAAACACCTGTATGATGGGTAAAATCATAAGAAAGATATAGTTCTTATTGACAATTTGTGTTATTGGCTCAACTTCAGCACTGACTATCTTTAGAATGGATTAAATGCTATGACTTTGGGTGACTGCACATAGCAAATACCACAGATTGTGGCTAGAGTATTATTATCAGATCAATATATAGAGATAGCTGTAATAGACAATATTGTTACCCAACTCTGATCACTTCAAATGGAGCCACTCATGATTTCTGTCTTCATAAGTGCTTCTCTTTGGGGTTGTCTTGGTTGTGAGTTCTTCAACAAACATGGAGACTGCCATTTTACACCATTTTCACAGGATAAGCTAAGTACATCAATTTATCACCAACATTACCCTAACACAGGCACAGACTTGAATTTGGAAAGCAGTAAGTGCTATTTGTTGGGGTAGTGTTGCTGATTTTGGAAGTCCCTGTTCTGTATCAAGAATTCATCATGGCACTCATTCTGTATATTAAAGCTGCCAGCAAAATATATTTTAGAGATTTTTCTATATGTCACTACTATTACCCTAACTTGAGCATTGACTTTGACTACCAAATGCAGTAAGTGCTACTTGTTGGGGCAGTTTTAAGTGACAAAAGCAACTGACTACATCGAAAGCCATTTTCTTAATGGAGTCCAACTCTGATCACTTCAAATAGAGCCACTCGTGATTTCTGTCTTCATAAGTGCTTCTCTTTGGGGTTGTCTTGGTTGTGAGTTCTTCAACAAACATGGAGACTGCCATTTTACACCATTTTCACAGGATAAGCTAAGTACATCAATTTATCACC